>NW_027437655.1:0-264442 GCF_965140245.1 Athene noctua | reverse complement strand
TCGCCGGAAAACGCGTTTTCGGCCGAAAACGTGTACGTTTGCACTTCCCCGCCACAGGGAAGCTGCTAGCCGGGAATTCTCTGCCTGGTTCTACCCGCTGCCCGGAACGCTACGCAGGGCAAAAGCGGTTCTCGTCCTCCGTGCTTGCTTTTTCTCAGAAAGAGCCGTGGTGTGCGTTTTCCCCGGAAAACGCGTTTTCGGCCGAAAACGTGTACGTTTGCACTTCCCCGCCACAGGGAAGCTGCTAGCCGGGAATTCTCTGCCTGGTTCTACCCGCTGCCCGGAACGCTACGCAGGGCAAAAGCGATTCTCGTCCTCCGTGCTTGCTTTTTCTCAGAAAGAGCCGTGGTGTGCGTTTTCGCCGGAAAACGCGTTTTCGGCCGAAAACGTGTACGTTTGCACTTCCCCGCCACAGGGAAGCTGCTAGCCGGGAATTCTCTGCCTGGTTCTACCCGCTGCCCGGAACGCTACGCAGGGCAAAAGCGATTCTCGTCCTCCGTGCTTGCTTTTTCTCAGAAAGAGCCGTGGTGTGCGTTTTCGCCGGAAAACGCGTTTTCGGCCGAAAACGTGTACGTTTGCACTTCCCCGCCACAGGGAAGCTGCTAGCCGGGAATTCTCTGCCTGGTTCTACCCGCTGCCCGGAACGCTACGCAGGGCAAAAGCGATTCTCGTCCTCCGTGCTTGCTTTTTCTCAGAAAGAGCCGTTGTGTGCTTTTTCGCCGAAAACGCGTTTTTGGCCGAAAACGTGTACGTTTGCACTTCCCAGCCACAGGAAAGCTGCTAGCCGGGAATTCTCTGCCTGGTTCTACCCGCTGCCCGGAACGCTAGGCAGGGCAAAAGCGATTCTCGTCCTCCGTGCTTGCTTTTTCTCAGAAAGAGCCGTGGTGTGCGTTTTCGCCGGAAAACGCGTTTTCGGCCGAAAACGTGTACGTTTGCACTTCCCCGCCACAGGGAAGCTGCTAGCCGGGAATTCTCTGCCTGGTTCTACCCGCTGCCCGGAACGCTACGCAGGGCAAAAGCGATTCTCGTCCTCCGTGCTTGCTTTTTCTCAGAAAGAACCGTGGTGTGCGTTTTCCCCGGAAAACGCGTTTTCGGCCGAAAACGTGTACGTTTGCACTTCCCCGCCACAGGGAAGCTGCTAGCCGGGAATTCTCTGCCTGGTTCTACCCGCTGCCCGGAACGCTACGCAGGCAAAAGCGATTCTCGTCCTCCGTGCTTGCTTTTTCTCAGAAAGAGCCGTGGTGTGCGTTTTCGCCGGAAAACGCGTTTTCGGCCGAAAACGTGTACGTTTGCACTTCCCCGCCACAGGGAAGCTGCTAGCCGGGAATTCTCTGCCTGGTTCTACCCGCTGCCCGGAACGCTACGCAGGGCAAAAGCGATTCTCGTCCTCCGTGCTTGCTTTTTCTCAGAAAGAGCCGTGGTGTGCGTTTTCGCCGGAAAACGCGTTTTCGGCCGAAAACGTGTACGTTTGCACTTCCCAGCCACAGGGAAGCTGCTAGCCGGG
Organism: Athene noctua; assembly: GCF_965140245.1. Lineage (NCBI taxonomy): Eukaryota > Metazoa > Chordata > Aves > Strigiformes > Strigidae > Athene > Athene noctua. The sequence goes on along the minus strand of NW_027437655.1, from coordinate 262,938 downwards.
AATTCTCTGCCTGGTTCTACCCGCTGCCCGGAACGCTAGGCAGGGCAAAAGCGGTTCTCGTCCTCCGTGCTTGCTTTTTCTCAGAAAGAGCCGTGGTGTGCGTTTTCGCCGGAAAATGCGTTTTCGGCCGAAAACGTGTACGTTTGCACTTCCCCGCCACAGGGAAGCTGCTAGCCGGGAATTCTCTGCCTGGTTCTACCCGCTGCCCGGAACGCTACGCAGGGCAAAAGCGATTCTCGTCCTCCGTGCTTGCTTTTTCTCAGAAAGAGCCGTGGTGTGCGTTTTCGCCGGAAAATGCGTTTTCGGCCGAAAACGTGTACGTTTGCACTTCCCCGCCACAGGGAAGCTGCTAGCCGGGAATTCTCTGCCTGGTTCTACCCGCTGCCCGGAACGCTACGCAGGGCAAAAGCGATTCTCGTCCTCCGTGCTTGCTTTTTCTCAGAAAGAGCCGTGGTGTGCGTTTTCGCCGGAAAACGCGTTTTCGGCCGAAAACGTGTACGTTTGCACTTCCCAGCCACAGGGAAGCTGCTAGCCGGGAATTCTCTGCCTGGTTCTACCCGCTGCCCGGAACGCTACGCAGGGCAAAAGCGATTCTCGTCCTCCGTGCTTGCTTTTTCTCAGAAAGAGCCGTGGTGTGCGTTTTCGCCGGAAAACGCGTTTTCGGCCGAAAACGTGTACGTTTGCACTTCCCCGCCACAGGGAAGCTGCTAGCCGGGAATTCTCTGCCTGGTTCTACCCGCTGCCCGGAACGCTAGGCAGGGCAAAAGCGATTCTCGTCCTCCGTGCTTGCTTTTTCTCAGAAAGAGCCGTGGTGTGCGTTTTCGCCGGAAAACGTGTTTTCGGCCGAAAACGTGTACGTTTGCACTTCCCCGCCACAGGGAAGGTGCTAGCCGGGAATTCTCTGCCTGGTTCTACCCGCTGCCCGGAACGCTACGCAGGGCAAAAGCGATTCTCGTCCTCCGTGCTTGCTTTTTCTCAGAAAGAGCCGTGGTGTGCGTTTTCGCCGGAAAACGCGTTTTCGGCCGAAAACGTGTACGTTTGCACTTCCCGGCCACAGGGAAGCTGCTAGCCGGGAATTCTCTGCCTGGTTCTACCCGCTGCCCGGAACGCTACGCAGGGCAAAAGCGATTCTCGTCCTCCGTGCTTGCTTTTTCTCAGAAAGAGCCGTGGTGTGCGTTTTCGCCGGAAAACGCGTTTTCGGCCGAAAACGTGTACGTTTGCACTTCCCCGCCACAGGGAAGCTGCTAGCCGGGAATTCTCTGCCTGGTTCTACCCGCTGCCCGGAACGCTACGCAGGGCAAAAGCGGTTCTCGTCCTCCGTGCTTGCTTTTTCTCAGAAAGAGCCGTGGTGTGCGTTTTCCCCGGAAAACGCGTTTTCGGCCGAAAACGTGTACGTTTGCACTTCCCCGCCACAGGGAAGCTGCTAGCCGGGAATTCTCTGCCTGGTTCTACCCGCTGCCCGGAACGCTACGCAGGGCAAAAGCGATTCTCGTCCTCCGTGCTTGCTTTTTCTCAGAAAGAGCCGTGGTGTGCGTTTTCGCCGGAAAACGCGTTTTCGGGCGAAAACGTGTACGTTTGCACTTCCCCGCCACAGGGAAGCTGCTAGCCGGGAATTCTCTGCCTGGTTCTACCCGCTGCCCGGAACGCTACGCAGGGCAAAAGCGATTCTCGTCCTCCGTGCTTGCTTTTTCTCAGAAAGAGCCGTGGTGTGCGTTTTCGCCGGAAAACGCGTTTTCGGCCGAAAACGTGTACGTTTGCACTTCCCCGCCACAGGGAAGCTGCTAGCCGGGAATTCTCTGCCTGGTTCTACCCGCTGCCCGGAACGCTACGCAGGGCAAAAGCGATTCTCGTCCTCCGTGCTTGCTTTTTCTCAGAAAGAGCCGTTGTGTGCTTTTTCGCCGAAAACGCGTTTTTGGCCGAAAACGTGTACGTTTGCACTTCCCAGCCACAGGAAAGCTGCTAGCCGGGAATTCTCTGCCTGGTTCTACCCGCTGCCCGGAACGCTAGGCAGGGCAAAAGCGATTCTCGTCCTCCGTGCTTGCTTTTTCTCAGAAAGAGCCGTGGTGTGCGTTTTCCCCGGAAAACGCGTTTTCGGCCGAAAACGTGTACGTTTGCACTTCCCCGCCACAGGGAAGCTGCTAGCCGGGAATTCTCTGCCTGGTTCTACCCGCTGCCCGGAACGCTACGCAGGGCAAAAGCGATTCTCGTCCTCCGTGCTTGCTTTTTCTCAGAAAGAACCGTGGTGTGCGTTTTCCCCGGAAAACGCGTTTTCGGCCGAAAACGTGTACGTTTGCACTTCCCCGCCACAGGGAAGCTGCTAGCCGGGAATTCTCTGCCTGGTTCTACCCGCTGCCCGGAACGCTACGCAGGCAAAAGCGATTCTCGTCCTCCGTGCTTGCTTTTTCTCAGAAAGAGCCGTGGTGTGCGTTTTCGCCGGAAAACGCGTTTTCGGCCGAAAACGTGTACGTTTGCACTTCCCCGCCACAGGGAAGCTGCTAGCCGGGAATTCTCTGCCTGGTTCTACCCGCTGCCCGGAACGCTACGCAGGGCAAAAGCGATTCTCGTCCTCCGTGCTTGCTTTTTCTCAGAAAGAGCCGTGGTGTGCGTTTTCGCCGGAAAACGCGTTTTCGGCCGAAAACGTGTACGTTTGCACTTCCCAGCCACAGGGAAGCTGCTAGCCGGGAATTCTCTGCCTGGTTCTACCCGCTGCCCGGAACGCTACGCAGGGCAAAAGCGATTCTCGTCCTCCGTGCTTGCTTTTTCTCAGAAAGAGCCGTGGTGTGCGTTTTCGCCGGAAAACGCGTTTTCGGCCGAAAACGTGTACGTTTGCACTTCCCCGCCACAGGGAAGCTGCTAGCCGGGAATTCTCTGCCTGGTTCTACCCGCTGCCCGGAACGCTAGGCAGGGCAAAAGCGATTCTCGTCCTCCGTGCTTGCTTTTTCTCAGAAAGAGCCGTGGTGTGCGTTTTCGCCGGAAAACGTGTTTTCGGCCGAAAACGTGTACGTTTGCACTTCCCCGCCACAGGGAAGGTGCTAGCCGGGAATTCTCTGCCTGGTTCTACCCGCTGCCCGGAACGCTACGCAGGGCAAAAGCGATTCTCGTCCTCCGTGCTTGCTTTTTCTCAGAAAGAGCCGTGGTGTGCGTTTTCGCCGGAAAACGCGTTTTCGGCCGAAAACGTGTACGTTTGCACTTCCCGGCCACAGGGAAGCTGCTAGCCGGGAATTCTCTGCCTGGTTCTACCCGCTGCCCGGAACGCTACGCAGGGCAAAAGCGATTCTCGTCCTCCGTGCTTGCTTTTTCTCAGAAAGAGCCGTGGTGTGCGTTTTCGCCGGAAAACGCGTTTTCGGCCGAAAACGTGTACGTTTGCACTTCCCGGCCACAGGGAAGCTGCTAGCCGGGAATTCTCTGCCTGGTTCTACCCGCTGCCCGGAACGCTACGCAGGGCAAAAGCGGTTCTCGTCCTCCGTGCTTGCTTTTTCTCAGAAAGAGCCGTGGTGTGCGTTTTCCCCGGAAAACGCGTTTTCGGCCGAAAACGTGTACGTTTGCACTTCCCCGCCACAGGGAAGCTGCTAGCCGGGAATTCTCTGCCTGGTTCTACCCGCTGCCCGGAACGCTACGCAGGGCAAAAGCGATTCTCGTCCTCCGTGCTTGCTTTTTCTCAGAAAGAGCCGTGGTGTGCGTTTTCGCCGGAAAACGCGTTTTCGGCCGAAAACGTGTACGTTTGCACTTCCCCGCCACAGGGAAGCTGCTAGCCGGGAATTCTCTGCCTGGTTCTACCCGCTGCCCGGAACGCTACGCAGGGCAAAAGCGATTCTCGTCCTCCGTGCTTGCTTTTTCTCAGAAAGAGCCGTGGTGTGCGTTTTCCCCGGAAAACGCGTTTTCGGCCGAAAACGTGTACGTTTGCACTTCCCCGCCACAGGGAAGCTGCTAGCCGGGAATTCTCTGCCTGGTTCTACCCGCTGCCCGGAACGCTACGCAGGGCAAAAGCGATTCTCGTCCTCCGTGCTTGCTTTTTCTCAGAAAGAGCCGTGGTGTGCGTTTTCGCCGGAAAACGCGTTTTCGGCCGAAAACGTGTACGTTTGCACTTCCCAGCCACAGGGAAGCTGCTAGCCGGGAATTCTCTGCCTGGTTCTACCCGCTGCCCGGAACGCTACGCAGGGCAAAAGCGATTCTCGTCCTCCGTGCTTGCTTTTTCTCAGAAAGAGCCGTGGTGTGCGTTTTCGCCGGAAAACGCGTTTTCGGCCGAAAACGTGTACGTTTGCACTTCCCCGCCACAGGGAAGCTGCTAGCCGGGAATTCTCTGCCTGGTTCTACCCGCTGCCCGGAACGCTACGCAGGGCAAAAGCGATTCTCGTCCTCCGTGCTTGCTTTTTCTCAGAAAGAGCCGTGGTGTGCGTTTTCGCCGGAAAACGCGTTTTCGGCCGAAAACGTGTACGTTTGCACTTCCCCGCCACAGGGAAGCTGCTAGCCGGGAATTCTCTGCCTGGTTCTACCCGCTGCCCGGAACGCTACGCAGGGCAAAAGCGATTCTCGTCCTCCGTGCTTGCTTTTTCTCAGAAAGAGCCGTGGTGTGCGTTTTCGCCGGAAAACGCGTTTTCGGCCGAAAACGTGTACGTTTGCACTTCCCCGCCACAGGGAAGCTGCTAGCCGGGAATTCTCTGCCTGGTTCTACCCGCTGCCCGGAACGCTACGCAGGGCAAAAGCGATTCTCGTCCTCCGTGCTTGCTTTTTCTCAGAAAGAGCCGTGGTGTGCGTTTTCGCCGGAAAACGCGTTTTCGGCCGAAAACGTGTACGTTTGCACTTCCCAGCCACAGGGAAGCTGCTAGCCGGGAATTCTCTGCCTGGTTCTACCCGCTGCCCGGAACGCTAGGCAGGGCAAAAGCGGTTCTCGTCCTCCGTGCTTGCTTTTTCTCAGAAAGAGCCGTGGTGTGCGTTTTCGCCGGAAAATGCGTTTTCGGCCGAAAACGTGTACGTTTGCACTTCCCCGCCACAGGGAAGCTGCTAGCCGGGAATTCTCTGCCTGGTTCTACCCGCTGCCCGGAACGCTACGCAGGGCAAAAGCGATTCTCGTCCTCCGTGCTTGCTTTTTCTCAGAAAGAGCCGTGGTGTGCGTTTTCGCCGGAAAATGCGTTTTCGGCCGAAAACGTGTACGTTTGCACTTCCCCGCCACAGGGAAGCTGCTAGCCGGGAATTCTCTGCCTGGTTCTACCCGCTGCCCGGAACGCTACGCAGGGCAAAAGCGATTCTCGTCCTCCGTGCTTGCTTTTTCTCAGAAAGAGCCGTGGTGTGCGTTTTCGCCGGAAAACGCGTTTTCGGCCGAAAACGTGTACGTTTGCACTTCCCAGCCACAGGGAAGCTGCTAGCCGGGAATTCTCTGCCTGGTTCTACCCGCTGCCCGGAACGCTACGCAGGGCAAAAGCGATTCTCGTCCTCCGTGCTTGCTTTTTCTCAGAAAGAGCCGTGGTGTGCGTTTTCGCCGGAAAACGCGTTTTCGGCCGAAAACGTGTACGTTTGCACTTCCCCGCCACAGGGAAGCTGCTAGCCGGGAATTCTCTGCCTGGTTCTACCCGCTGCCCGGAACGCTAGGCAGGGCAAAAGCGATTCTCGTCCTCCGTGCTTGCTTTTTCTCAGAAAGAGCCGTGGTGTGCGTTTTCGCCGGAAAACGTGTTTTCGGCCGAAAACGTGTACGTTTGCACTTCCCCGCCACAGGGAAGGTGCTAGCCGGGAATTCTCTGCCTGGTTCTACCCGCTGCCCGGAACGCTACGCAGGGCAAAAGCGATTCTCGTCCTCCGTGCTTGCTTTTTCTCAGAAAGAGCCGTGGTGTGCGTTTTCGCCGGAAAACGCGTTTTCGGCCGAAAACGTGTACGTTTGCACTTCCCGGCCACAGGGAAGCTGCTAGCCGGGAATTCTCTGCCTGGTTCTACCCGCTGCCCGGAACGCTACGCAGGGCAAAAGCGATTCTCGTCCTCCGTGCTTGCTTTTTCTCAGAAAGAGCCGTGGTGTGCGTTTTCGCCGGAAAACGCGTTTTCGGCCGAAAACGTGTACGTTTGCACTTCCCCGCCACAGGGAAGCTGCTAGCCGGGAATTCTCTGCCTGGTTCTACCCGCTGCCCGGAACGCTACGCAGGGCAAAAGCGGTTCTCGTCCTCCGTGCTTGCTTTTTCTCAGAAAGAGCCGTGGTGTGCGTTTTCCCCGGAAAACGCGTTTTCGGCCGAAAACGTGTACGTTTGCACTTCCCCGCCACAGGGAAGCTGCTAGCCGGGAATTCTCTGCCTGGTTCTACCCGCTGCCCGGAACGCTACGCAGGGCAAAAGCGATTCTCGTCCTCCGTGCTTGCTTTTTCTCAGAAAGAGCCGTGGTGTGCGTTTTCGCCGGAAAACGCGTTTTCGGCCGAAAACGTGTACGTTTGCACTTCCCCGCCACAGGGAAGCTGCTAGCCGGGAATTCTCTGCCTGGTTCTACCCGCTGCCCGGAACGCTACGCAGGGCAAAAGCGATTCTCGTCCTCCGTGCTTGCTTTTTCTCAGAAAGAGCCGTGGTGTGCGTTTTCGCCGGAAAACGCGTTTTCGGCCGAAAACGTGTACGTTTGCACTTCCCCGCCACAGGGAAGCTGCTAGCCGGGAATTCTCTGCCTGGTTCTACCCGCTGCCCGGAACGCTACGCAGGGCAAAAGCGATTCTCGTCCTCCGTGCTTGCTTTTTCTCAGAAAGAGCCGTGGTGTGCGTTTTCGCCGGAAAACGCGTTTTCGGCCGAAAACGTGTACGTTTGCACTTCCCAGCCACAGGGAAGCTGCTAGCCGGGAATTCTCTGCCTGGTTCTACCCGCTGCCCGGAACGCTACGCAGGGCAAAAGCGATTCTCGTCCTCCGTGCTTGCTTTTTCTCAGAAAGAGCCGTGGTGTGCGTTTTCGCCGGAAAACGCGTTTTCGGCCGAAAACGTGTACGTTTGCACTTCCCCGCCACAGGGAAGCTGCTAGCCGGGAATTCTCTGCCTGGTTCTACCCGCTGCCCGGAACGCTACGCAGGGCAAAAGCGATTCTCGTCCTCCGTGCTTGCTTTTTCTCAGAAAGAGCCGTGGTGTGCGTTTTCGCCGGAAAACGCGTTTTCGGCCGAAAACGTGTACGTTTGCACTTCCCCGCCACAGGGAAGCTGCTAGCCGGGAATTCTCTGCCTGGTTCTACCCGCTGCCCGGAACGCTACGCAGGGCAAAAGCGATTCTCGTCCTCCGTGCTTGCTTTTTCTCAGAAAGAGCCGTGGTGTGCGTTTTCGCCGGAAAACGCGTTTTCGGCCGAAAACGTGTACGTTTGCACTTCCCCGCCACAGGGAAGCTGCTAGCCGGGAATTCTCTGCCTGGTTCTACCCGCTGCCCGGAACGCTACGCAGGGCAAAAGCGATTCTCGTCCTCCGTGCTTGCTTTTTCTCAGAAAGAGCCGTGGTGTGCGTTTTCGCCGGAAAACGCGTTTTCGGCCGAAAACGTGTACGTTTGCACTTCCCAGCCACAGGGAAGCTGCTAGCCGGGAATTCTCTGCCTGGTTCTACCCGCTGCCCGGAACGCTAGGCAGGGCAAAAGCGGTTCTCGTCCTCCGTGCTTGCTTTTTCTCAGAAAGAGCCGTGGTGTGCGTTTTCGCCGGAAAATGCGTTTTCGGCCGAAAACGTGTACGTTTGCACTTCCCCGCCACAGGGAAGGTGCTAGCCGGGAATTCTCTGCCTGGTTCTACCCGCTGCCCGGAACGCTACGCAGGGCAAAAGCGATTCTCGTCCTCCGTGCTTGCTTTTTCTCAGAAAGAGCCGTGGTGTGCGTTTTCGCCGGAAAATGCGTTTTCGGCCGAAAACGTGTACGTTTGCACTTCCCCGCCACAGGGAAGCTGCTAGCCGGGAATTCTCTGCCTGGTTCTACCCGCTGCCCGGAACGCTACGCAGGGCAAAAGCGATTCTCGTCCTCCGTGCTTGCTTTTTCTCAGAAAGAGCCGTGGTGTGCGTTTTCGCCGGAAAACGCGTTTTCGGCCGAAAACGTGTACGTTTGCACTTCCCAGCCACAGGGAAGCTGCTAGCCGGGAATTCTCTGCCTGGTTCTACCCGCTGCCCGGAACGCTACGCAGGGCAAAAGCGATTCTCGTCCTCCGTGCTTGCTTTTTCTCAGAAAGAGCCGTGGTGTGCGTTTTCGCCGGAAAACGCGTTTTCGGCCGAAAACGTGTACGTTTGCACTTCCCCGCCACAGGGAAGCTGCTAGCCGGGAATTCTCTGCCTGGTTCTACCCGCTGCCCGGAACGCTAGGCAGGGCAAAAGCGATTCTCGTCCTCCGTGCTTGCTTTTTCTCAGAAAGAGCCGTGGTGTGCGTTTTCGCCGGAAAACGTGTTTTCGGCCGAAAACGTGTACGTTTGCACTTCCCCGCCACAGGGAAGGTGCTAGCCGGGAATTCTCTGCCTGGTTCTACCCGCTGCCCGGAACGCTACGCAGGGCAAAAGCGATTCTCGTCCTCCGTGCTTGCTTTTTCTCAGAAAGAGCCGTGGTGTGCGTTTTCGCCGGAAAACGCGTTTTCGGCCGAAAACGTGTACGTTTGCACTTCCCGGCCACAGGGAAGCTGCTAGCCGGGAATTCTCTGCCTGGTTCTACCCGCTGCCCGGAACGCTACGCAGGGCAAAAGCGATTCTCGTCCTCCGTGCTTGCTTTTTCTCAGAAAGAGCCGTGGTGTGCGTTTTCGCCGGAAAACGCGTTTTCGGCCGAAAACGTGTACGTTTGCACTTCCCCGCCACAGGGAAGCTGCTAGCCGGGAATTCTCTGCCTGGTTCTACCCGCTGCCCGGAACGCTACGCAGGGCAAAAGCGGTTCTCGTCCTCCGTGCTTGCTTTTTCTCAGAAAGAGCCGTGGTGTGCGTTTTCCCCGGAAAACGCGTTTTCGGCCGAAAACGTGTACGTTTGCACTTCCCCGCCACAGGGAAGCTGCTAGCCGGGAATTCTCTGCCTGGTTCTACCCGCTGCCCGGAACGCTACGCAGGGCAAAAGCGATTCTCGTCCTCCGTGCTTGCTTTTTCTCAGAAAGAGCCGTGGTGTGCGTTTTCGCCGGAAAACGCGTTTTCGGCCGAAAACGTGTACGTTTGCACTTCCCCGCCACAGGGAAGCTGCTAGCCGGGAATTCTCTGCCTGGTTCTACCCGCTGCCCGGAACGCTACGCAGGGCAAAAGCGATTCTCGTCCTCCGTGCTTGCTTTTTCTCAGAAAGAGCCGTGGTGTGCGTTTTCCCCGGAAAACGCGTTTTCGGCCAAAAACGTGTACGTTTGCACTTCCCCGCCACAGGGAAGCTGCTAGCCGGGAATTCTCTGCCTGGTTCTACCCGCTGCCCGGAACGCTACGCAGGGCAAAAGCGATTCTCGTCCTCCGTGCTTGCTTTTTCTCAGAAAGAGCCGTTGTGTGCTTTTTCGCCGAAAACGCGTTTTTGGCCGAAAACGTGTACGTTTGCACTTCCCAGCCACAGGAAAGCTGCTAGCCGGGAATTCTCTGCCTGGTTCTACCCGCTGCCCGGAACGCTAGGCAGGGCAAAAGCGATTCTCGTCCTCCGTGATTGCTTTTTCTCAGAAAGAGCCGTGGTGTGCGTTTTCCCCGGAAAACGCGTTTTCGGCCGAAAACGTGTACGTTTGCACTTCCCCGCCACAGGGAAGCTGCTAGCCGGGAATTCTCTGCCTGGTTCTACCCGCTGCCCGGAACGCTACGCAGGGCAAAAGCGATTCTCGTCCTCCGTGCTTGCTTTTTCTCAGAAAGAACCGTGGTGTGCGTTTTCCCCGGAAAACGCGTTTTCGGCCGAAAACGTGTACGTTTGCACTTCCCCGCCACAGGGAAGCTGCTAGCCGGGAATTCTCTGCCTGGTTCTACCCGCTGCCCGGAACGCTACGCAGGCAAAAGCGATTCTCGTCCTCCGTGCTTGCTTTTTCTCAGAAAGAGCCGTGGTGTGCGTTTTCGCCGGAAAACGCGTTTTCGGCCGAAAACGTGTACGTTTGCACTTCCCCGCCACAGGGAAGCTGCTAGCCGGGAATTCTCTGCCTGGTTCTACCCGCTGCCCGGAACGCTACGCAGGGCAAAAGCGATTCTCGTCCTCCGTGCTTGCTTTTTCTCAGAAAGAGCCGTGGTGTGCGTTTTCCCCGTAAAACGCGTTTTCGGCCGAAAACGTGTACGTTTGCACTTCCCCGCCACAGGGAAGCTGCTAGCCGGGAATTCTCTGCCTGGTTCTACCCGCTGCCCGGAACGCTAGGCAGGGCAAAAGCGGTTCTCGTCCTCCGTGCTTGCTTTTTCTCAGAAAGAGCCGTGGTGTGCGTTTTCGCCGGAAAATGCGTTTTCGGCCGAAAACGTGTACGTTTGCACTTCCCCGCCACAGGGAAGCTGCTAGCCGGGAATTCTCTGCCTGGTTCTACCCGCTGCCCGGAACGCTACGCAGGGCAAAAGCGATTCTCGTCCTCCGTGCTTGCTTTTTCTCAGAAAGAGCCGTGGTGTGCGTTTTCGCCGGAAAATGCGTTTTCGGCCGAAAACGTGTACGTTTGCACTTCCCCGCCACAGGGAAGCTGCTAGCCGGGAATTCTCTGCCTGGTTCTACCCGCTGCCCGGAACGCTACGCAGGGCAAAAGCGATTCTCGTCCTCCGTGCTTGCTTTTTCTCAGAAAGAGCCGTGGTGTGCGTTTTCGCCGGAAAACGCGTTTTCGGCCGAAAACGTGTACGTTTGCACTTCCCAGCCACAGGGAAGCTGCTAGCCGGGAATTCTCTGCCTGGTTCTACCCGCTGCCCGGAACGCTACGCAGGGCAAAAGCGATTCTCGTCCTCCGTGCTTGCTTTTTCTCAGAAAGAGCCGTGGTGTGCGTTTTCGCCGGAAAACGCGTTTTCGGCCGAAAACGTGTACGTTTGCACTTCCCCGCCACAGGGAAGCTGCTAGCCGGGAATTCTCTGCCTGGTTCTACCCGCTGCCCGGAACGCTACGCAGGGCAAAAGCGATTCTCGTCCTCCGTGCTTGCTTTTTCTCAGAAAGAGCCGTGGTGTGCGTTTTCGCCGGAAAACGCGTTTTCGGCCGAAAACGTGTACGTTTGCACTTCCCCGCCACAGGGAAGCTGCTAGCCGGGAATTCTCTGCCTGGTTCTACCCGCTGCCCGGAACGCTACGCAGGGCAAAAGCGATTCTCGTCCTCCGTGCTTGCTTTTTCTCAGAAAGAGCCGTGGTGTGCGTTTTCGCCGGAAAACGCGTTTTCGGCCGAAAACGTGTACGTTTGCACTTCCCCGCCACAGGGAAGCTGCTAGCCGGGAATTCTCTGCCTGGTTCTACCCGCTGCCCGGAACGCTACGCAGGGCAAAAGCGATTCTCGTCCTCCGTGCTTGCTTTTTCTCAGAAAGAGCCGTGGTGTGCGTTTTCGCCGAAAACGCGTTTTTGGCAGAAAACGTGTACGTTTGCACTTCCCAGCCACAGGGAAGCTGCTAGCCGGGAATTCTCTGCCTGGTTCTACCCGCTGCCCGGAACGCTACGCAGGGCAAAAGCGATTCTCGTCCTCCATGCTTGCTTTTTCTCAGAAAGAGCCGTTGTGTGCTTTTTCGCCGAAAACGCGTTTTCGGCCGAAAACGTGTACGTTTGCACTTCCCCGCCACAGGGAAGCTGCTAGCCGGGAATTCTCTGCCTGGTTCTACCCGCTGCCCGGAACGCTACGCAGGGCAAAAGCGATTCTCGTCCTCCGTGCTTGCTTTTTCTCAGAAAGAGCCGTGGTGTGCGTTTTCGCCGGAAAACGCGTTTTCGGCCGAAAACGTGTACGTTTGCACTTCCCCGCCACAGGGAAGCTGCTAGCCGGGAATTCTCTGCCTGGTTCTACCCGCTGCCCGGAACGCTACGCAGGGCAAAAGCGATTCTCGTCCTCCGTGCTTGCTTTTTCTCAGAAAGAGCCGTGGTGTGCGTTTTCGCCGAAAACGCGTTTTTGGCAGAAAACGTGTACGTTTGCACTTCCCAGCCACAGGGAAGCTGCTAGCCGGGAATTATCTGCCTGGTTCTACCCGCTGCCCGGAACGCTACGCAGGGCAAAAGCGATTCTCGTCCTCCGTGCTTGCTTTTTCTCAGAAAGAGCCGTGGTGTGCTTTTTCGCCGAAAACGCGTTTTTGGCCGAAAACGTGTACGTTTGCACTTCCCAGCCACAGGAAAGCTGCTAGCCGGGAATTCTCTGCCTGGTTCTACCCGCTGCCCGGAACGCTACGCAGGGCAAAAGCGATTCTCGTCCTCCGTGCTTGCTTTTTCTCAGAAAGAGCCGTGGTGTGCGTTTTCGCCGGAAAACGCGTTTTCGGCCGAAAACGTGTACGTTTGCACTTCCCCGCCACAGGGAAGCTGCTAGCCGGGAATTCTCTGCCTGGTTCTACCCGCTGCCCGGAACGCTACGCAGGGCAAAAGCGATTCTCGTCCTCCGTGCTTGCTTTTTCTCAGAAAGAGCCGTGGTGTGCGTTTTCGCCGGAAAACGCGTTTTCGGCCGAAAACGTGTACGTTTGCACTTCCCAGCCACAGGGAAGCTGCTAGCCGGGAATTCTCTGCCTGGTTCTACCCGCTGCCCGGAACGCTACGCAGGGCAAAAGCGATTCTCGTCCTCCGTGCTTGCTTTTTCTCAGAAAGAACCGTGGTGTGCGTTTTCCCCGGAAAACGCGTTTTCGGCCGAAAACGTGTACGTTTGCACTTCCCCGCCACAGGGAAGCTGCTAGCCGGGAATTCTCTGCCTGGTTCTACCCGCTGCCCGGAACGCTACGCAGGGCAAAAGCGATTCTCGTCCTCCGTGCTTCCTTTTTCTCAGAAAGAGCCGTGGTGTGCGTTTTCGCCGAAAACGCGTTTTTGGCAGAAAACGTGTACGTTTGCACTTCCCAGCCACAGGGAAGCTGCTAGCCGGGAATTATCTGCCTGGTTCTACCCGCTGCCCGGAACGCTACGCAGGGCAAAAGCGATTCTCGTCCTCCGTGCTTGCTTTTTCTCAGAAAGAGCCGTTGTGTGCTTTTTCGCCGAAAACGCGTTTTTGGCCGAAAACGTGTACGTTTGCACTTCCCAGCCACAGGAAAGCTGCTAGCCGGGAATTCTCTGCCTGGTTCTACCCGCTGCCCGGAACGCTACGCAGGGCAAAAGCGATTCTCGTCCTCCGTGCTTGCTTTTTCTCAGAAAGAGCCGTGGTGTGCGTTTTCGCCGGAAAACGCGTTTTCGGCCGAAAACGTGTACGTTTGCACTTCCCAGCCACAGGGAAGCTGCTAGCCGGGAGTTCTCTGCCTGGTTCTACCCGCTGCCCGGAACGCTAGGCAGGGCAAAAGCGATTCTCTCCTCCGTGCTTGCTTTTTCTCAGAAAGAGCCGTGGTGTGCGTTTTCGCCGAAAACGCGTTTTTGGCAGAAAACGTGTACGTTTGCACTTCCCCGCCACAGGGAAGCTGCTAGCCGGGAATTCTCTGCCTGGTTCTACCCGCTGCCCGGAACGCTACGCAGGGCAAAAGCGATTCTCGTCCTCCGTGCTTGCTTTTTCTCAGAAAGAGCCGTGGTGTGCGTTTTCCCCGGAAAACGCGTTTTCGGCCGAAAACGTGTACGTTTGCACTTCCCCGCCACAGGGAGGCTGCTAGCCGGGAATTCTCTGCCTGGTTCTACCCGCTGCCCGGAACGCTAGGCAGGGCAAAAGCGATTCTCGTCCTCCGTGCTTGCTTTTTCTCAGAAAGAGCCGTGGTGTGCGTTTTCCCCGGAAAACGCGTTTTCGGCCGAAAACGTGTACGTTTGCACTTCCCCGCCACAGGGAAGCTGCTAGCCGGGAATTCTCTGCCTGGTTCTACCCGCTGCCCGGAACGCTACGCAGGGCAAAAGCGATTCTCGTCCTCCGTGCTTGCTTTTTCTCAGAAAGAGCCGTGGTGTGCGTTTTCGCCGGAAAACGCGTTTTCGGCCGAAAACGTGTACGTTTGCACTTCCCCGCCACAGGGAAGCTGCTAGCCGGGAATTCTCTGCCTGGTTCTACCCGCTGCCCGGAAGGCTACGCAGGGCAAAAGCGATTCTCGTCCTCCGTGCTTGCTTTTTCTCAGAAAGAGCCGTGGTGTGCGTTTTCGCCGGAAAACGCGTTTTCGGCCGAAAACGTGTACGTTTGCACTTCCCGGCCACAGGGAAGCTGCTAGCCGGGAATTCTCTGCCTGGTTATACCCGCTGCCCGGAACGCTACGCAGGGCAAAAGCGATTCTCGTCCTCCGTGCTTGCTTTTTCTCAGAAAGAGCCGTGGTGTGCGTTTTCGCCGGAAAATGCGTTTTTGGCCGAAAACGTGTACGTTTGCACTTCCCCGCCACAGGGAAGCTGCTAGCCGGGAATTCTCTGCCTGGTTCTACCCGCTGCCCGGAACGCTACGCAGGGCAAAAGCGGTTCTCGTCCTCCGTGCTTGCTTTTTCTCAGAAAGAGCCGTGGTGTGCGTTTTCGCCGGAAAATGCGTTTTCGGCCGAAAACGTGTACGTTTGCACTTCCCCGCCACAGGGAAGCTGCTAGCCGGGAATTCTCTGCCTGGTTCTACCCGCTGCCCGGAACGCTACGCAGGGCAAAAGCGATTCTCGTCCTCCGTGCTTGCTTTTTCTCAGAAAGAGCCGTGGTATGCGTTTTCGCCGGAAAATGCGTTTTCGGCCGAAAACGTGTACGTTTGCACTTCCCCGCCACAGGGAAGCTGCTAGCCGGGAATTCTCTGCCTGGTTCTACCCGCTGCCCGGAACGCTACGCAGGGCAAAAGCGATTCTCGTCCTCCGTGCTTGCTTTTTCTCAGAAAGAGCCGTGGTGTGCGTTTTCGCCGGAAAACGCGTTTTCGGCCGAAAACGTGTACGTTTGCACTTCACAGCCACAGGGAAGGTGCTAGCCGGGAATTCTCTGCCTGGTTCTACCCGCTGCCCGGAACGCTACGCAGGGCAAAAGCGATTCTCGTCCTCCGTGCTTGCTTTTTCTCAGAAAGAGCCGTGGTGTGCGTTTTCGCCGGAAAACGCGTTTTCGGCCGAAAACGTGTACGTTTGCACTTCCCCGCCACAGGGAAGCTGCTAGCCGGGAATTCTCTGCCTGGTTCTACCCGCTGCCCGGAACGCTACGCAGGGCAAAAGCGATTCTCGTCCTCCGTGCTTGCTTTTTCTCAGAAAGAACCGTGGTGTGCGTTTTCCCCGGAAAACGCGTTTTCGGCCGAAAACGTGTACGTTTGCACTTCCCCGCCACAGGGAAGGTGCTAGCCGGGAATTCTCTGCCTGGTTCTACCCGCTGCCCGGAACGCTACGCAGGGCAAAAGCGATTCTCGTCCTCCGTGCTTGCTTTTTCTCAGAAAGAGCCGTGGTGTGCGTTTTCGCCGAAAACGCGTTTTTGGCAGAAAACGTGTACGTTTGCACTTCCCAGCCACAGGGAAGCTGCTAGCCGGGAATTCTCTGCCTGGTTCTACCCGCTGCCCGGAACGCTACGCAGGGCAAAAGCGATTCTCGTCCTCCGTGCTTGCTTTTTCTCAGAAAGAGCCGTGGTGTGCTTTTTCGCCGAAAACGCGTTTTTGGCCGAAAACGTGTACGTTTGCACTTCCCAGCCACAGGAAAGCTGCTAGCCGGGAATTCTCTGCCTGGTTCTACCCGCTGCCCGGAACGCTACGCAGGGCAAAAGCGATTCTCGTCCTCCGTGCTTGCTTTTTCTCAGAAAGAGCCGTGGTGTGCGTTTTCGCCGGAAAACGCGTTTTCGGCCGAAAACGTGTACGTTTGCACTTCCCCGCCACAGGGAAGCTGCTAGCCGGGAATTCTCTGCCTGGTTCTACCCGCTGCCCGGAACGCTACGCAGGGCAAAAGCGATTCTCGTCCTCCGTGCTTGCTTTTTCTCAGAAAGAGCCGTGGTGTGCGTTTTCGCCGGAAAACGCGTTTTCGGCCGAAAACGTGTACGTTTGCACTTCCCCGCCACAGGGAAGCTGCTAGCCGGGAATTCTCTGCCTGGTTCTACCCGCTGCCCGGAACGCTACGCAGGGCAAAAGCGATTCTCGTCCTCAGTGCTTGCTTTTTCTCAGAAAGAGCCGTGGTGTGCGTTTTCGCCGAAAACGCGTTTTTGGCAGAAAACGTGTACGTTTGCACTTCCCCGCCACAGGGAAGCTGCTAGCCGGGAATTCTCTGCCTGGTTCTACCCGCTGCCCGGAACGCTACGCAGGGCAAAAGCGATTCTCGTCCTCCGTGCTTGCTTTTTCTCAGAAAGAGCCGTGGTGTGCGTTTTCGCCGGAAAACGCGTTTTCGGCCGAAAACGTGTACGTTTGCACTTCCCCGCCACAGGGAAGCTGCTAGCCGGGAATTCTCTGCCTGGTTCTACCCGCTGCCCGGAACGCTACGCAGGGCAAAAGCGATTCTCGTCCTCCGTGCTTGCTTTTTCTCAGAAAGAGCCGTGGTGTGCGTTATCGCCGAAAATGCGTTTTTGGCAGAAAACGTGTACGTTTGCACTTCCCAGCCACTGGGAAGCTGCTAGCCGGGAATTATCTGCCTGGTTCTACCCGCTGCCCGGAACGCTACGCAGGGCAAAAGCGATTCTCGTCCTCCGTGCTTGCTTTTTCTCAGAAAGAGCCGTTGTGTGCTTTTTCGCCGAAAACGCGTTTTTGGCCGAAAACGTGTACGTTTGCACTTCCCAGCCACAGGAAAGCTGCTAGCCGGGAATTCTCTGCCTGGTTCTACCCGCTGCCCGGAACGCTACGCAGGGCAAAAGCGATTCTCGTCCTCCGTGCTTGCTTTTTCTCAGAAAGAGCCGTGGTGTGCGTTTTCGCCGGAAAATGCGTTTTCGGCCGAAAACGTGTACGTTTGCACTTCCCCGCCACAGGGAAGCTGCTAGCCGGGAATTCTCTGCCTGGTTCTACCCGCTGCCCGGAACGCTACGCAGGGCAAAAGCGATTCTCGTCCTCCGTGCTTGCTTTTTCTCAGAAAGAGCCGTGGTGTGCGTTTTCGCCGGAAAACGCGTTTTCGGCCGAAAACGTGTACGTTTGCACTTCCCCGCCACAGGGAAGCTGCTAGCCGGGAATTCTCTGCCTGGTTCTACCCGCTGCCCGGAACGCTACGCAGGGCAAAAGCGATTCTCGTCCTCCGTGCTTGCTTTTTCTCAGAAAGAGCCGTGGTGTGCGTTTTCGCCGAAAACGCGTTTTCGGCCGAAAACGTGTACGTTTGCACTTCCCCGCCACAGGGAAGCTGCTAGCCGGGAATTCTCTGCCTGGTTCTACCCGCTGCCCGGAACGCTACGCAGGGCAAAAGCGATTCTCGTCCTCCGTGCTTGCTTTTTCTCAGAAAGAACCGTGGTGTGCGTTTTCCCCGGAAAACGCGTTTTCGGCCGAAAACGTGTACGTTTGCACTTCCCCGCCACAGGGAAGCTGCTAGCCGGGAATTCTCTGCCTGGTTCTACCCGCTGCCCGGAACGCTACGCAGGGCAAAAGCGATTCTCGTCCTCCGTGCTTGCTTTTTCTCAGAAAGAGCCGTGGTGTGCGTTTTCGCCGGAAAACGCGTTTTCGGCCGAAAACGTGTACGTTTGCACTTCCCCGCCACAGGGAAGCTGCTAGCCGGGAATTCTCTGCCTGGTTCTACCCGCTGCCCGGAACGCTACGCAGGGCAAAAGCGATTCTCGTCCTCCGTGCTTGCTTTTTCTCAGAAAGAGCCGTGGTGTGCGTTTTCGCCGAAAACGCGTTTTTGGCAGAAAACGTGTACGTTTGCACTTCCCAGCCACAGGGAAGCTGCTAGCCGGGAATTCTCTGCCTGTTTCTACCCGCTGCCCGGAACGCTACGCAGGGCAAAAGCGATTCTCGTCCTCCGTGCTTGCTTTTTCTCAGAAAGAGCCGTGGTGTGCGTTTTCCCCGGAAAACGCGTTTTCGGCCGAAAACGTGTACGTTTGCACTTCCCCGCCACAAGGAAGCTGCTAGCCGGGAATTCTCTGCCTGGTTCTACCCGCTGCCCGGAACGCTACGCAGGGCAAAAGCGATTCTCGTCCTCCGTGCTTGCTTTTTCTCAGAAAGAGCCGTGGTGTGCGTTTTCGCCGGAAAACGCGTTTTCGGCCGAAAATGTGTACGTTTGCAATTCCCCGCCACAGGGAAGGTGCTAGCCGGGAATTCTCTGCCTGGTTCTACCCGCTGCCCGGAACGCTACGCAGGGCAAAAGCGATTCTCGTCCTCCGTGCTTGCTTTTTCTCAGAAAGAGCCGTGGTGTGCGTTTTCCCCGGAAAACGCGTTTTCGGCCGAAAACGTGTACGTTTGCACTTCCCCGCCACAGGGAAGCTGCTAGCCGGGAATTCTCTGCCTGGTTCTACCCGCTGCCCGGAACGCTACGCAGGGCAAAAGCGATTCTCGTCCTCCGTGCTTGCTTTTTCTCAGAAAGAGCCGTGGTGTGCGTTTTCGCCGGAAAACGCGTTTTCGGCCGAAAACGTGTACGTTTGCACTTCCCCGCCACAGGGAAGCTGCTAGCCGGGAATTCTCTGCCTGGTTCTACCCGCTGCCCGGAACGCTACGCAGGGCAAAAGCGGTTCTCGTCCTCCGTGCTTGCTTTTTCTCAGAAAGAGCCGTGGTGTGCGTTTTCGCCGGAAAACGCGTT
Organism: Athene noctua; assembly: GCF_965140245.1. NCBI lineage: Eukaryota > Metazoa > Chordata > Aves > Strigiformes > Strigidae > Athene > Athene noctua. The sequence goes on along the minus strand of NW_027437655.1, from coordinate 244,398 downwards.
TTCGGCCGAAAACGTGTACGTTTGCACTTCACAGCCACAGGGAAGGTGCTAGCCGGGAATTCTCTGCCTGGTTCTACCCGCTGCCCGGAACGCTACGCAGGGCAAAAGCGATTCTCGTCCTCCGTGCTTGCTTTTTCTCAGAAAGAGCCGTGGTGTGCGTTTTCGCCGGAAAACGCGTTTTCGGCCGAAAACGTGTACGTTTGCACTTCCCCGCCACAGGGAAGCTGCTAGCCGGGAATTCTCTGCCTGGTTCTACCCGCTGCCCGGAACGCTACGCAGGGCAAAAGCGATTCTCGTCCTCCGTGCTTGCTTTTTCTCAGAAAGAGCCGTGGTGTGCGTTTTCGCCGGAAAACGCGTTTTCGGCCGAAAACGTGTACGTTTGCACTTCCCCGCCACAGGGAAGCTGCTAGCCGGGAATTCTCTGCCTGGTTCTACCCGCTGCCCGGAACGCTACGCAGGGCAAAAGCGATTCTCGTCCTCCGTGCTTGCTTTTTCTCAGAAAGAGCCGTGGTGTGCGTTTTCGCCGAAAACGCGTTTTTGGCAGAAAACGTGTACGTTTGCACTTCCCAGCCACAGGGAAGCTGCTAGCCGGGAATTATCTGCCTGGTTCTACCCGCTGCCCGGAACGCTACGCAGGGCAAAAGCGATTCTCGTCCTCCGTGCTTGCTTTTTCTCAGAAAGAGCCGTTGTGTGCTTTTTCGCCGAAAACGCGTTTTTGGCCGAAAACGTGTACGTTTGCACTTCCCAGCCACAGGAAAGCTGCTAGCCGGGAATTCTCTGCCTGGTTCTACCCGCTGCCCGGAACGCTAGGCAGGGCAAAAGCGATTCTCGTCCTCCGTGCTTGCTTTTTCTCAGAAAGAGCCGTGGTGTGCGTTTTCGCCGGAAAACGCGTTTTCGGCCGAAAACGTGTACGTTTGCACTTCCCCGCCACAGGGAAGCTGCTAGCCGGGAATTCTCTGCCTGGTTCTACCCGCTGCCCGGAACGCTACGCAGGGCAAAAGCGATTCTCGTCCTCCGTGCTTGCTTTTTCTCAGAAAGAGCCGTGGTGTGCGTTTTCGCCGGAAAACGCGTTTTCGGCCGAAAACGTGTACGTTTGCACTTCCCCGCCACAGGGAAGCTGCTAGCCGGGAATTCTCTGCCTGGTTCTACCCGCTGCCCGGAACGCTACGCAGGGCAAAAGCGATTCTCGTCCTCCGTGCTTGCTTTTTCTCAGAAAGAGCCGTGGTGTGCGTTTTCGCCGAAAACGCGTTTTTGGCCGAAAACGTGTACGTTTGCACTTCCCCGCCACAGGGAAGCTGCTAGCCGGGAATTCTCTGCCTGGTTCTACCCGCTGCCCGGAACGCTACGCAGGGCAAAAGCGATTCTCGTCCTCCGTGCTTGCTTTTTCTCAGAAAGAACCGTGGTGTGCGTTTTCCCCGGAAAACGCGTTTTCGGCCGAAAACGTGTACGTTTGCACTTCCCCGCCACAGGGAAGCTGCTAGCCGGGAATTCTCTGCCTGGTTCTACCCGCTGCCCGGAACGCTACGCAGGGCAAAAGCGATTCTCGTCCTCCGTGCTTGCTTTTTCTCAGAAAGAGCCGTGGTGTGCGTTTTCGCCGGAAAACGCGTTTTCGGCCGAAAACGTGTACGTTTGCACTTCCCCGCCACAGGGAAGCTGCTAGCCGGGAATTCTCTGCCTGGTTCTACCCGCTGCCCGGAACGCTACGCAGGGCAAAAGCGATTCTCGTCCTCCGTGCTTGCTTTTTCTCAGAAAGAGCCGTTGTGTGCTTTTTCGCCGAAAACGCGTTTTTGGCCGAAAACGTGTACGTTTGCACTTCCCAGCCACAGGAAAGCTGCTAGCCGGGAATTCTCTGCCTGGTTCTACCCGCTGCCCGGAACGCTAGGCAGGGCAAAAGCGATTCTCGTCCTCCGTGCTTGCTTTTTCTCAGAAAGAGCCGTTGTGTGCGTTTTCGCCGGAAAACGCGTTTTTGGCCGAAAACGTGTACGTTTGCACTTCCCCGCCACAGGGAAGCTGCTAGCCGGGAATTCTCTGCCTGGTTCTACCCGCTGCCCGGAACGCTACGCAGGGCAAAAGCGATTCTCGTCCTCCGTGCTTGCTTTTTCTCAGAAAGAGCCGTGGTGTGCGTTTTCGCCGGAAAACGCGTTTTCGGCCGAAAACGTGTACGTTTGCACTTCCCCGCCACAGGGAAGCTGCTAGCCGGGAATTCTCTGCCTGGTTCTACCCGCTGCCCGGAACGCTACGCAGGGCAAAAGCGATTCTCGTCCTCCGTGCTTGCTTTTTCTCAGAAAGAGCCGTGGTGTGCGTTTTCGCCGAAAATGCGTTTTTGGCAGAAAACGTGTACGTTTGCACTTCCCAGCCACAGGGAAGCTGCTAGCCGGGAATTATCTGCCTGGTTCTACCCGCTGCCCGGAACGCTACGCAGGGCAAAAGCGATTCTCGTCCTCCGTGCTTGCTTTTTCTCAGAAAGAGCCGTTGTGTGCTTTTTCGCCGAAAACGCGTTTTTGGCCGAAAACGTGTACGTTTGCACTTCCCAGCCACAGGAAAGCTGCTAGCCGGGAATTCTCTGCCTGGTTCTACCCGCTGCCCGGAACGCTACGCAGGGCAAAAGCGATTCTCGTCCTCCGTGCTTGCTTTTTCTCAGAAAGAGCCGTGGTGTGCGTTTTCGCCGGAAAACGCGTTTTCGGCCGAAAACGTGTACGTTTGCACTTCCCCGCCACAGGGAAGCTGCTAGCCGGGAATTCTCTGCCTGGTTCTACCCGCTGCCCGGAACGCTACGCAGGGCAAAAGCGATTCTCGTCCTCCGTGCTTGCTTTTTCTCAGAAAGAGCCGTGGTGTGCGTTTTCGCCGGAAAACGCGTTTTCGGCCGAAAACGTGTACGTTTGCACTTCCCCGCCACAGGGAAGCTGCTAGCCGGGAATTCTCTGCCTGGTTCTACCCGCTGCCCGGAACGCTACGCAGGGCAAAAGCGATTCTCGTCCTCCGTGCTTGCTTTTTCTCAGAAAGAGCCGTGGTGTGCGTTTTCGCCGGAAAACGCGTTTTCGGCCGAAAACGTGTACGTTTGCACTTCCCCGCCACAGGGAAGCTGCTAGCCGGGAATTCTCTGCCTGGTTCTACCCGCTGCCCGGAACGCTACGCAGGGCAAAAGCGATTCTCGTCCTCCGTGCTTGCTTTTTCTCAGAAAGAACCGTGGTGTGCGTTTTCCCCGGAAAACGCGTTTTCGGCCGAAAACGTGTACGTTTGCACTTCCCCGCCACAGGGAAGCTGCTAGCCGGGAATTCTCTGCCTGGTTCTACCCGCTGCCCGGAACGCTACGCAGGGCAAAAGCGATTCTCGTCCTCCGTGCTTGCTTTTTCTCAGAAAGAGCCGTGGTGTGCGTTTTCGCCGGAAAACGCGTTTTCGGCCGAAAACGTGTACGTTTGCACTTCCCCGCCACAGGGAAGCTGCTAGCCGGGAATTCTCTGCCTGGTTCTACCCGCTGCCCGGAACGCTACGCAGGGCAAAAGCGATTCTCGTCCTCCGTGCTTGCTTTTTCTCAGAAAGAGCCGTGGTGTGCGTTTTCGCCGAAAACGCGTTTTTGTCAGAAAACGTGTACGTTTGCACTTCCCAGCCACAGGGAAGCTGCTAGCCGGGAATTCTCTGCCTGTTTCTACCCGCTGCCCGGAACGCTACGCAGGGCAAAAGCGATTCTCGTCCTCCGTGCTTGCTTTTTCTCAGAAAGAGCCGTGGTGTGCGTTTTCCCCGGAAAACGCGTTTTCGGCCGAAAACGTGTACGTTTGCACTTCCCCGCCACAAGGAAGCTGCTAGCCGGGAATTCTCTGCCTGGTTCTACCCGCTGCCCGGAACGCTACGCAGGGCAAAAGCGATTCTCGTCCTCCGTGCTTGCTTTTTCTCAGAAAGAGCCGTGGTGTGCGTTTTCGCCGGAAAACGCGTTTTCGGCCGAAAACGTGTACGTTTGCACTTCCCCGCCACAGGGAAGGTGCTAGCCGGGAATTCTCTGCCTGGTTCTACCCGCTGCCCGGAACGCTACGCAGGGCAAAAGCGATTCTCGTCCTCCGTGCTTGCTTTTTCTCAGAAAGAGCCGTGGTGTGCGTTTTCGCCGGAAAACGCGTTTTCGGCCGAAAACGTGTACGTTTGCACTTCCCCGCCACAGGGAAGCTGCTAGCCGGGAATTCTCTGCCTGGTTCTACCCGCTGCCCGGAACGCTACGCAGGGCAAAAGCGATTCTCGTCCTCCGTGCTTGCTTTTTCTCAGAAAGAGCCGTGGTGTGCGTTTTCCCCGGAAAACGCGTTTTCGGCCGAAAACGTGTACGTTTGCACTTCCCCGCCACAGGGAAGCTGCTAGCCGGGAATTCTCTGCCTGGTTCTACCCGCTGCCCGGAACGCTACGCAGGGCAAAAGCGATTCTCGTCCTCCGTGCTTGCTTTTTCTCAGAAAGAGCCGTGGTGTGCGTTTTCGCCGGAAAACGCGTTTTCGGCCGAAAACGTGTACGTTTGCACTTCCCCGCCACAGGGAAGCTGCTAGCCGGGAATTCTCTGCCTGGTTCTACCCGCTGCCCGGAACGCTACGCAGGGCAAAAGCGATTCTCGTCCTCCGTGCTTGCTTTTTCTCAGAAAGAGCCGTGGTGTGCGTTTTCGCCGGAAAACGCGTTTTCGGCCGAAAACGTGTACGTTTGCACTTCCCCGCCACAGGGAAGCTGCTAGCCGGGAATTCTCTGCCTGGTTCTACCCGCTGCCCGGAACGCTACGCAGGGCAAAAGCGATTCTCGTCCTCCGTGCTTGCTTTTTCTCAGAAAGAGCCGTGGTGTGCGTTTTCGCCGAAAACGCGTTTTCGGCCGAAAACGTGTACGTTTGCACTTCCCCGCCACAGGGAAGCTGCTAGCCGGGAATTCTCTGCCTGGTTCTACCCGCTGCCCGGAACGCTACGCAGGGCAAAAGCGATTCTCGTCCTCCGTGCTTGCTTTTTCTCAGAAAGAGCCGTGGTGTGCGTTTTCGCCGGAAAACGCGTTTTCGGCCGAAAACGTGTACGTTTGCACTTCCCCGCCACAGGGAAGCTGCTAGCCGGGAATTCTCTGCCTGGTTCTACCCGCTGCCCGGAACGCTACGCAGGGCAAAAGCGATTCTCGTCCTCCGTGCTTGCTTTTTCTCAGAAAGAGCCGTGGTGTGCGTTTTCGCCGGAAAACGCGTTTTCGGCCGAAAACGTGTACGTTTGCACTTCCCCGCCACAGGGAAGCTGCTAGCCGGGAATTCTCTGCCTGGTTCTACCCGCTGCCCGGAACGCTACGCAGGGCAAAAGCGATTCTCGTCCTCCGTGCTTGCTTTTTCTCAGAAAGAGCCGTGGTGTGCGTTTTCGCCGAAAACGCGTTTTTGGCAGAAAACGTGTACGTTTGCACTTCCCAGCCACAGGGAAGCTGCTAGCCGGGAATTCTCTGCCTGTTTCTACCCGCTGCCCGGAACGCTACGCAGGGCAAAAGCGATTCTCGTCCTCCGTGCTTGCTTTTTCTCAGAAAGAGCCGTGGTGTGCGTTTTCCCCGGAAAAAGCGTTTTCGGCCGAAAACGTGTACGTTTGCACTTCCCCGCCACAAGGAAGCTGCTAGCCGGGAATTCTCTGCCTGGTTCTACCCGCTGCCCGGAACGCTACGCAGGGCAAAAGCGATTCTCGTCCTCCGTGCTTGCTTTTTCTCAGAAAGAGCCGTGGTGTGCGTTTTCGCCGGAAAACGCGTTTTCGGCCGAAAACGTGTACGTTTGCACTTCCCCGCCACAGGGAAGGTGCTAGCCGGGAATTCTCTGCCTGGTTCTACCCGCTGCCCGGAACGCTACGCAGGGCAAAAGCGATTCTCGTCCTCCGTGCTTGCTTTTTCTCAGAAAGAGCCGTGGTGTGCGTTTTCCCCGGAAAACGCGTTTTCGGCCGAAAACGTGTACGTTTGCACTTCCCCGCCACAGGGAAGCTGCTAGCCGGGAATTCTCTGCCTGGTTCTACCCGCTGCCCGGAACGCTACGCAGGGCAAAAGCGATTCTCGTCCTCCGTGCTTGCTTTTTCTCAGAAAGAGCCGTGGTGTGCGTTTTCCCCGGAAAACGCGTTTTCGGCCGAAAACGTGTACGTTTGCACTTCCCCGCCACAGGGAAGCTGCTAGCCGGGAATTCTCTGCCTGGTTCTACCCGCTGCCCGGAACGCTACGCAGGGCAAAAGCGGTTCTCGTCCTCCGTGCTTGCTTTTTCTCAGAAAGAGCCGTGGTGTGCGTTTTCGCCGGAAAACGCGTTTTCGCCCGAAAACGTGTATGTTTGCACTTCACAGCCACAGGGAAGGTGCTAGCCGGGAATTCTCTGCCTGGTTCTACCCGCTGCCCGGAACGCTACGCAGGGCAAAAGCGATTCTCGTCCTCCGTGCTTGCTTTTTCTCAGAAAGAGCCGTGGTGTGCGTTTTCGCCGGAAAACGCGTTTTCGGCCGAAAACGTGTACGTTTGCACTTCCCCGCCACAGGGAAGCTGCTAGCCGGGAATTCTCTGCCTGGTTCTACCCGCTGCCCGGAACGCTACGCAGGGCAAAAGCGATTCTCGTCCTCCGTGCTTGCTTTTTCTCAGAAAGAGCCGTGGTGTGCGTTTTCGCCGATAACGCGTTTTTGGCAGAAAACGTGTACGTTTGCACTTCCCAGCCACAGGGAAGCTGCTAGCCGGGAATTATCTGCCTGGTTCTACCCGCTGCCCGGAACGCTACGCAGGGCAAAAGCGATTCTCGTCCTCCGTGCTTGCTTTTTCTCAGAAAGAGCCGTTGTGTGCTTTTTCGCCGAAAACGCGTTTTTGGCCGAAAACGTGTACGTTTGCACTTCCCAGCCACAGGAAAGCTGCTAGCCGGGAATTCTCTGCCTGGTTCTACCCGCTGCCCGGAACGCTAGGCAGGGCAAAAGCGATTCTCGTCCTCCGTGCTTGCTTTTTCTCAGAAAGAGCCGTGGTGTGCGTTTTCGCCGGAAAACGCGTTTTCGGCCGAAAACGTGTACGTTTGCACTTCCCCGCCACAGGGAAGCTGCTAGCCGGGAATTCTCTGCCTGGTTCTACCCGCTGCCCGGAACGCTAGGCAGGGCAAAAGCGATTCTCGTCCTCCGTGCTTGCATTTTCTCAGAAAGAGCCGTGGTGTGCGTTTTCGCCGGAAAACGCGTTTTCGGCCGAAAACGTGTACGTTTGCACTTCCCCGCCACAGGGAAGCTGCTAGCCGGGAATTCTCTGCCTGGTTCTACCCGCTGCCCGGAACGCTACGCAGGGCAAAAGCGATTCTCGTCCTCCGTGCTTGCTTTTTCTCAGAAAGAGCCGTGGTGTGCGTTTTCGCCGAAAACGCGTTTTTGGCCGAAAACGTGTACGTTTGCACTTCCCCGCCACAGGGAAGCTGCTAGCCGGGAATTCTCTGCCTGGTTCTACCCGCTGCCCGGAACGCTACGCAGGGCAAAAGCGATTCTCGTCCTCCGTGCTTGCTTTTTCTCAGAAAGAACCGTGGTGTGCGTTTTCGCCGGAAAACGCGTTTTCGGCCGAAAACGTGTACGTTTGCACTTCCCCGCCACAGGGAAGCTGCTAGCCGGGAATTCTCTGCCTGGTTCTACCCGCTGCCCGGAACGCTACGCAGGGCAAAAGCGATTCTCGTCCTCCGTGCTTGCTTTTTCTCAGAAAGAGCCGTTGTGTGCTTTTTCGCCGAAAACGCGTTTTTGGCCGAAAACGTGTACGTTTGCACTTCCCAGCCACAGGAAAGCTGCTAGCCGGGAATTCTCTGCCTGGTTCTACCCGCTGCCCGGAACGCTAGGCAGGGCAAAAGCGATTCTCGTCCTCCGTGCTTGCTTTTTCTCAGAAAGAGCCGTTGTGTGCGTTTTCGCCGGAAAACGCGTTTTTGGCCGAAAACGTGTACGTTTGCACTTCCCCGCCACAGGGAAGCTGCTAGCCGGGAATTCTCTGCCTGGTTCTACCCGCTGCCCGGAACGCTACGCAGGGCAAAAGCGATTCTCGTCCTCCGTGCTTGCTTTTTCTCAGAAAGAGCCGTGGTGTGCGTTTTCGCCGGAAAACGCGTTTTCGGCCGAAAACGTGTACGTTTGCACTTCCCCGCCACAGGGAAGCTGCTAGCCGGGAATTCTCTGCCTGGTTCTACCCGCTGCCCGGAACGCTACGCAGGGCAAAAGCGATTCTCGTCCTCCGTGCTTGCTTTTTCTCAGAAAGAGCCGTGGTGTGCGTTTTCGCCGGAAAACGCGTTTTCGGCCGAAAACGTGTACGTTTGCACTTCCCGGCCACAGGGAAGCTGCTAGCCGGGAATTCTCTGCCTGGTTCTACCCGCTGCCCGGAACGCTACGCAGGGCAAAAGCGATTCTCGTCCTCCGTGCTTGCTTTTTCTCAGAAAGAGCCGTGGTGTGCGTTTTCGCCGGAAAATGCGTTTTTGGCCGAAAACGTGTACGTTTGCACTTCCCCGCCACAGGGAAGCTGCTAGCCGGGAATTCTCTGCCTGGTTCTACCCGCTGCCCGGAACGCTACGCAGGGCAAAAGCGATTCTCGTCCTCCGTGCTTGCTTTTTCTCAGAAAGAGCCGTGGTGTGCGTTTTCCCCGGAAAACGCGTTTTCGGCCGAAAACGTGTACGTTTGCACTTCCCCGCCACAGGGAAGCTGCTAGCCGGGAATTCTCTGCCTGGTTCTACCCGCTGCCCGGAACGCTACGCAGGGCAAAAGCGATTCTCGTCCTCCGTGCTTGCTTTTTCTCAGAAAGAGCCGTGGTGTGCGTTTTCCCCGGAAAACGCGTTTTCGGCCGAAAACGTGTACGTTTGCACTTCCCCGCCACAGGGAAGCTGCTAGCCGGGAATTCTCTGCCTGGTTCTACCCGCTGCCCGGAACGCTACGCAGGGCAAAAGCGGTTCTCGTCCTCCGTGCTTGCTTTTTCTCAGAAAGAGCCGTGGTGTGCGTTTTCGCCGGAAAACGCGTTTTCGGCCGAAAACGTGTACGTTTGCACTTCACAGCCACAGGGAAGGTGCTAGCCGGGAATTCTCTGCCTGGTTCTACCCGCTGCCCGGAACGCTACGCAGGGCAAAAGCGATTCTCGTCCTCCGTGCTTGCTTTTTCTCAGAAAGAGCCGTGGTGTGCGTTTTCGCCGGAAAACGCGTTTTCGGCCGAAAACGTGTACGTTTGCACTTCCCCGCCACAGGGAAGCTGCTAGCCGGGAATTCTCTGCCTGGTTCTACCCGCTGCCCGGAACGCTACGCAGGGCAAAAGCGATTCTCGTCCTCCGTGCTTGCTTTTTCTCAGAAAGAGCCGTGGTGTGCGTTTTCGCCGAAAACGCGTTTTTGGCAGAAAACGTGTACGTTTGCACTTCCCAGCCACAGGGAAGCTGCTAGCCGGGAATTATCTGCCTGGTTCTACCCGCTGCCCGGAACGCTACGCAGGGCAAAAGCGATTCTCGTCCTCCGTGCTTGCTTTTTCTCAGAAAGAGCCGTTGTGTGCTTTTTCGCCGAAAACGCGTTTTTGGCCGAAAACGTGTACGTTTGCACTTCCCAGCCACAGGAAAGCTGCTAGCCGGGAATTCTCTGCCTGGTTCTACCCGCTGCCCGGAACGCTAGGCAGGGCAAAAGCGATTCTCGTCCTCCGTGCTTGCTTTTTCTCAGAAAGAGCCGTGGTGTGCGTTTTCGCCGGAAAACGCGTTTTCGGCCGAAAACGTGTACGTTTGCACTTCCCCGCCACAGGGAAGCTGCTAGCCGGGAATTCTCTGCCTGGTTCTACCCGCTGCCCGGAACGCTACGCAGGGCAAAAGCGATTCTCGTCCTCCGTGCTTGCTTTTTCTCAGAAAGAGCCGTGGTGTGCGTTTTCGCCGGAAAACGCGTTTTCGGCCGAAAACGTGTACGTTTGCACTTCCCCGCCACAGGGAAGCTGCTAGCCGGGAATTCTCTGCCTGGTTCTACCCGCTGCCCGGAACGCTACGCAGGGCAAAAGCGATTCTCGTCCTCCGTGCTTGCTTTTTCTCAGAAAGAGCCGTGGTGTGCGTTTTCGCCGAAAACGCGTTTTTGGCCGAAAACGTGTACGTTTGCACTTCCCCGCCACAGGGAAGCTGCTAGCCGGGAATTCTCTGCCTGGTTCTACCCGCTGCCCGGAACGCTACGCAGGGCAAAAGCGATTCTCGTCCTCCGTGCTTGCTTTTTCTCAGAAAGAACCGTGGTGTGCGTTTTCCCCGGAAAACGCGTTTTCGGCCGAAAACGTGTACGTTTGCACTTCCCCGCCACAGGGAAGCTGCTAGCCGGGAATTCTCTGCCTGGTTCTACCCGCTGCCCGGAACGCTACGCAGGGCAAAAGCGATTCTCGTCCTCCGTGCTTGCTTTTTCTCAGAAAGAGCCGTGGTGTGCGTTTTCGCCGGAAAACGCGTTTTCGGCCGAAAACGTGTACGTTTGCACTTCCCCGCCACAGGGAAGCTGCTAGCCGGGAATTCTCTGCCTGGTTCTACCCGCTGCCCGGAACGCTACGCAGGGCAAAAGCGATTCTCGTCCTCCGTGCTTGCTTTTTCTCAGAAAGAGCCGTTGTGTGCTTTTTCGCCGAAAACGCGTTTTTGGCCGAAAACGTGTACGTTTGCACTTCCCAGCCACAGGAAAGCTGCTAGCCGGGAATTCTCTGCCTGGTTCTACCCGCTGCCCGGAACGCTAGGCAGGGCAAAAGCGATTCTCGTCCTCCGTGCTTGCTTTTTCTCAGAAAGAGCCGTTGTGTGCGTTTTCGCCGGAAAACGCGTTTTTGGCCGAAAACGTGTACGTTTGCACTTCCCCGCCACAGGGAAGCTGCTAGCCGGGAATTCTCTGCCTGGTTCTACCCGCTGCCCGGAACGATACGCAGGGCAAAAGCGATTCTCGTCCTCCGTGCTTGCTTTTTCTCAGAAAGAGCCGTGGTGTGCGTTTTCGCCGGAAAACGGGTTTTCGGCCGAAAACGTGTACGTTTGCACTTCCCCGCCACAGGGAAGCTGCTAGCCGGGAATTCTCTGCCTGGTTCTACCCGCTGCCCGGAACGCTACGCAGGGCAAAAGCGATTCTCGTCCTCCGTGCTTGCTTTTTCTCAGAAAGAGCCGTGGTGTGCGTTTTCGCCGGAAAACGCGTTTTCGGCCGAAAACGTGTACGTTTGCACTTCCCGGCCACAGGGAAGCTGCTAGCCGGGAATTCTCTGCCTGGTTCTACCCGCTGCCCGGAACGCTACGCAGGGCAAAAGCGATTCTCGTCCTCCGTGCTTGCTTTTTCTCAGAAAGAGCCGTGGTGTGCGTTTTCGCCGGAAAATGCGTTTTTGGCCGAAAACGTGTACGTTTGCACTTCCCCGCCACAGGGAAGCTGCTAGCCGGGAATTCTCTGCCTGGTTCTACCCGCTGCCCGGAACGCTACGCAGGGCAAAAGCGGTTCTCGTCCTCCGTGCTTGCTTTTTCTCAGAAAGAGCCGTGGTGTGCGTTTTCGCCGGAAAACGCGTTTTCGGCCGAAAACGTGTACGTTTGCACTTCCCCGCCACAGGGAAGCTGCTAGCCGGGAATTCTCTGCCTGGTTCTACCCGCTGCCCGGAACGCTACGCAGGGCAAAAGCGATTCTCGTCCTCCGTGCTTGCTTTTTCTCAGAAAGAGCCGTGGTGTGCGTTTTCGCCGGAAAACGCGTTTTCGGCCGAAAACGTGTACGTTTGCACTTCCCCGCCACAGGGAAGCTGCTAGCCGGGAATTCTCTGCCTGGTTCTACCCGCTGCCCGGAACGCTACGCAGGGAAAAAGCGATTCTCGTCCTCCGTGCTTGCTTTTTCTCAGAAAGAGCCGTGGTGTGCGTTTTCGCCGAAAACGCGTTTTTGGCAGAAAACGTGTACGTTTGCACTTCCCCGCCACAGGGAAGCTGCTAGCCGGGAATTCTCTGCCTGGTTCTACCCGCTGCCCGGAACGCTACGCAGGGCAAAAGCGATTCTCGTCCTCCGTGCTTGCTTTTTCTCAGAAAGAGCCGTGGTGTGCGTTTTCCCCGGAAAACGCGTTTTCGGCCGAAAACGTGTACGTTTGCACTTCCCCGCCACAGGGAAGCTGCTAGCCGGGAATTCTCTGCCTGGTTCTACCCGCTGCCCGGAACGCTACGCAGGGCAAAAGCGATTCTCGTCCTCCGTGCTTGCTTTTTCTCAGAAAGAGCCGTGGTGTTCGTTTTTGCCGGAAAACGCGTTTTCGGCCGAAAACGTGTACGTTTGCACTTCCCGGCCACAGGGAAGCTGCTAGCCGGGAATTCTCTGCCTGGTTCTACCCGCTGCCCGGAACGCTACGCAGGGCAAAAGCGATTCTCGTCCTCCGTGCTTGCTTTTTCTCAGAAAGAGCCGTGGTGTGCGTTTTCGCCGGAAAATGCGTTTTTGGCCGAAAACGTGTACGTTTGCACTTCCCCGCCACAGGGAAGCTGCTAGCCGGGAATTCTCTGCCTGGTTCTACCCGCTGCCCGGAACGCTACGCAGGGCAAAAGCGGTTCTCGTCCTCCGTGCTTGCTTTTTCTCAGAAAGAGCCGTGGTGTGCGTTTTCGCCGGAAAATGCGTTTTCGGCCGAAAACGTGTACGTTTGCACTTCCCCGCCACAGGGAAGCTGCTAGCCGGGAATTCTCTGCCTGGTTCTACCCGCTGCCCGGAACGCTACGCAGGGCAAAAGCGATTCTCGTCCTCCGTGCTTGCTTTTTCTCAGAAAGAGCCGTGGTGTGCGTTTTCGCCGGAAAACGCGTTTTCGGCCGAAAACGTGTACGTTTGCACTTCCCCGCCACAGGGAAGCTGCTAGCCGGGAATTCTCTGCCTGGTTCTACCCGCTGCCCGGAACGCTACGCAGGGCAAAAGCGATTCTCGTCCTCCGTGCTTGCTTTTTCTCAGAAAGAGCCGTGGTGTGCGTTTTCCCCGTAAAACGCGTTTTCGGCCGAAAACGTGTACGTTTGCACTTCCCCGCCACAGGGAAGCTGCTAGCCGGGAATTCTCTGCCTGGTTCTACCCGCTGCCCGGAACGCTACGCAGGGCAAAAGCGATTCTCGTCCTCCGTGCTTGCTTTTTCTCAGAAAGAGCCGTGGTGTGCGTTTTTGCCGAAAACGCGTTTTTGGCAGAAAACGTGTACGTTTGCACTTCCCGGCCACAGGGAAGCTGCTAGCCGGGAATTCTCTGCCTGGTTCTACCCGCTGCCCGGAACGCTACGCAGGGCAAAAGCGATTCTCGTCCTCCGTGCTTGCTTTTTCTCAGAAAGAGCCGTGGTGTGCGTTTTCGCCGGAAAATGCGTTTTTGGCCGAAAACGTGTACGTTTGCACTTCCCCGCCACAGGGAAGCTGCTAGCCGGGAATTCTCTGCCTGGTTCTACCCGCTGCCCGGAACGCTACGCAGGGCAAAAGCGATTCTCGTCCTCCGTGCTTGCTTTTTCTCAGAAAGAGCCGTGGTGTGCGTTTTCGCCGGAAAACGCGTTTTCGGCCGAAAACGTGTACGTTTGCACTTCCCCGCCACAGGGAAGCTGCTAGCCGGGAATTCTCTGCCTGGTTCTACCCGCTGCCCGGAACGCTACGCAGGGCAAAAGCGATTCTCGTCCTCCGTGCTTGCTTTTTCTCAGAAAGAGCCGTGGTGTGCGTTTTCGCCGGAAAACGCGTTTTCGGCCGAAAACGTGTACGTTTGCACTTCCCGGCCACAGGGAAGCTGCTAGCCGGGAATTCTCTGCCTGGTTCTACCCGCTGCCCGGAACGCTACGCAGGGCAAAAGCGATTCTCGTCCTCCGTGCTTGCTTTTTCTCAGAAAGAGCCGTGGTGTGCGTTTTCGCCGAAAACGCGTTTTCGGCCGAAAACGTGTACGTTTGCACTTCCCCGCCACAGGGAAGCTGCTAGCCGGGAATTCTCTGCCTGGTTCTACCCGCTGCCCGGAACGATACGCAGGGCAAAAGCGATTCTCGTCCTCCGTGCTTGCTTTTTCTCAGAAAGAACCGTGGTGTGCGTTTTCCCCGGAAAACGCGTTTTCGGCCGAAAACGTGTACGTTTGCACTTCCCCGCCACAGGGAAGCTGCTAGCCGGGAATTCTCTGCCTGGTTCTACCCGCTGCCCGGAACGCTACGCAGGGCAAAAGCGATTCTCGTCCTCCGTGCTTGCTTTTTCTCAGAAAGAGCCGTGGTGTGCGTTTTCGCCGGAAAACGCGTTTTCGGCCGAAAACGTGTACGTTTGCACTTCCCCGCCACAGGGAAGCTGCTAGCCGGGAATTCTCTGCCTGGTTCTACCCGCTGCCCGGAACGCTACGCAGGGCAAAAGCGATTCTCGTCCTCCGTGCTTGCTTTTTCTCAGAAAGAGCCGTGGTGTGCGTTTTCGCCGAAAACGCGTTTTTGGCAGAAAACGTGTACGTTTGCACTTCCCAGCCACAGGGAAGCTGCTAGCCGGGAATTCTCTGCCTGTTTCTACCCGCTGCCCGGAACGCTACGCAGGGCAAAAGCGATTCTCGTCCTCCGTGCTTGCTTTTTCTCAGAAAGAGCCGTGGTGTGCGTTTTCCCCGGAAAACGCGTTTTCGGCCGAAAACGTGTACGTTTGCACTTCCCCGCCACAAGGAAGCTGCTAGCCGGGAATTCTCTGCCTGGTTCTACCCGCTGCCCGGAACGCTACGCAGGGCAAAAGCGATTCTCGTCCTCCGTGCTTGCTTTTTCTCAGAAAGAGCCGTGGTGTGCGTTTTCGCCGGAAAACGCGTTTTCGGCCGAAAACGTGTACGTTTGCACTTCCCCGCCACAGGGAAGGTGCTAGCCGGGAATTCTCTGCCTGGTTCTACCCGCTGCCCGGAACGCTACGCAGGGCAAAAGCGATTCTCGTCCTCCGTGCTTGCTTTTTCTCAGAAAGAGCCGTGGTGTGCGTTTTCCCCGGAAAACGCGTTTTCTGCCGAAAACGTGTACGTTTGCACTTCCCCGCCACAGGGAAGCTGCTAGCCGGGAATTCTCTGCCTGGTTCTACCCGCTGCCCGGAACGCTAGGCAGGGCAAAAGCGATTCTCGTCCTCCGTGCTTGCTTTTTCTCAGAAAGAGCCGTGGTGTGCGTTTTCCCCGGAAAACGCGTTTTCGGCCGAAAACGTGTACGTTTGCACTTCCCCGCCACAGGGAAGCTGCTAGCCGGGAATTCTCTGCCTGGTTCTACCCGCTGCCCGGAACGCTAGGCAGGGCAAAAGCGGTTCTCGTCCTCCGTGCTTGCTTTTTCTCAGAAAGAGCCGTGGTGTGCGTTTTCGCCGGAAAACGCGTTTTCGGCCGAAAACGTGTACGTTTGCACTTCCCCGCCACAGGGAAGCTGCTAGCCGGGAATTCTCTGCCTGGTTCTACCCGCTGCCCGGAACGCTACGCAGGGCAAAAGCGATTCTCGTCCTCCGTGCTTGCTTTTTCTCAGAAAGAGCCGTGGTGTGCGTTTTCGCCGAAAACGCGTTTTTGGCAGAAAACGTGTACGTTTGCACTTCCCAGCCACAGGGAAGCTGCTAGCCGGGAATTATCTGCCTGGTTCTACCCGCTGCCCGGAACGCTACGCAGGGCAAAAGCGATTCTCGTCCTCCGTGCTTGCTTTTTCTCAGAAAGAGCCGTTGTGTGCTTTTTCGCCGAAAACGCGTTTTTGGCCGAAAACGTGTACGTTTGCACTTCCCAGCCACAGGAAAGCTGCTAGCCGGGAATTCTCTGCCTGGTTCTACCCGCTGCCCGGAACGCTACGCAGGGCAAAAGCGATTCTCGTCCTCCGTGCTTGCTTTTTCTCAGAAAGAGCCGTGGTGTGCGTTTTCGCCGGAAAACGCGTTTTCGGCCGAAAACGTGTACGTTTGCACTTCCCCGCCACAGGGAAGCTGCTAGCCGGGAATTCTCTGCCTGGTTCTACCCGCTGCCCGGAACGCTACGCAGGGCAAAAGCGATTCTCGTCCTCCGTGCTTGCTTTTTCTCAGAAAGAGCCGTGGTGTGCGTTTTCGCCGGAAAACGCGTTTTCGGCCGAAAACGTGTACGTTTGCACTTCCCCGCCACAGGGAAGCTGCTAGCCGGGAATTCTCTGCCTGGTTCTACCCGCTGCCCGGAACGCTACGCAGGGCAAAAGCGATTCTCGTCCTCCGTGCTTGCTTTTTCTCAGAAAGAGCCGTGGTGTGCGTTTTCGCCGAAAACGCGTTTTTGGCCGAAAACGTGTACGTTTGCACTTCCCCGCCACAGGGAAGCTGCTAGCCGGGAATTCTCTGCCTGGTTCTACCCGCTGCCCGGAACGCTACGCAGGGCAAAAGCGATTCTCGTCCTCCGTGCTTGCTTTTTCTCAGAAAGAACCGTGGTGTGCGTTTTCCCCGGAAAACGCGTTTTCGGCCGAAAACGTGTACGTTTGCACTTCCCCGCCACAGGGAAGCTGCTAGCCGGGAATTCTCTGCCTGGTTCTACCCGCTGCCCGGAACGCTACGCAGGGCAAAAGCGATTCTCGTCCTCCGTGCTTGCTTTTTCTCAGAAAGAGCCGTGGTGTGCGTTTTCGCCGGAAAACGCGTTTTCGGCCGAAAACGTGTACGTTTGCACTTCCCCGCCACAGGGAAGCTGCTAGCCGGGAATTCTCTGCCTGGTTCTACCCGCTGCCCGGAACGCTACGCAGGGCAAAAGCGATTCTCGTCCTCCGTGCTTGCTTTTTCTCAGAAAGAGCCGTTGTGTGCTTTTTCGCCGAAAACGCGTTTTTGGCCGAAAACGTGTACGTTTGCACTTCCCAGCCA
Organism: Athene noctua; assembly: GCF_965140245.1. Lineage (NCBI taxonomy): Eukaryota > Metazoa > Chordata > Aves > Strigiformes > Strigidae > Athene > Athene noctua. Next base: position 227,739 of record NW_027437655.1, on the reverse strand, counting down.
CAGGAAAGCTGCTAGCCGGGAATTCTCTGCCTGGTTCTACCCGCTGCCCGGAACGCTACGCAGGGCAAAAGCGATTCTCGTCCTCCGTGCTTGCTTTTTCTCAGAAAGAGCCGTTGTGTGCGTTTTCGCCGGAAAACGCGTTTTTGGCCGAAAACGTGTACGTTTGCACTTCCCCGCCACAGGGAAGCTGCTAGCCGGGAATTCTCTGCCTGGTTCTACCCGCTGCCCGGAACGATACGCAGGGCAAAAGCGATTCTCGTCCTCCGTGCTTGCTTTTTCTCAGAAAGAGCCGTGGTGTGCGTTTTCGCCGGAAAACGCGTTTTCGGCCGAAAACGTGTACGTTTGCACTTCCCCGCCACAGGGAAGCTGCTAGCCGGGAATTCTCTGCCTGGTTCTACCCGCTGCCCGGAACGCTACGCAGGGCAAAAGCGATTCTCGTCCTCCGTGCTTGCTTTTTCTCAGAAAGAGCCGTGGTGTGCGTTTTCGCCGGAAAACGCGTTTTCGGCCGAAAACGTGTACGTTTGCACTTCCCGGCCACAGGGAAGCTGCTAGCCGGGAATTCTCTGCCTGGTTCTACCCGCTGCCCGGAACGCTACGCAGGGCAAAAGCGATTCTCGTCCTCCGTGCTTGCTTTTTCTCAGAAAGAGCCGTGGTGTGCGTTTTCGCCGGAAAATGCGTTTTTGGCCGAAAACGTGTACGTTTGCACTTCCCCGCCACAGGGAAGCTGCTAGCCGGGAATTCTCTGCCTGGTTCTACCCGCTGCCCGGAACGCTACGCAGGGCAAAAGCGGTTCTCGTCCTCCGTGCTTGCTTTTTCTCAGAAAGAGCCGTGGTGTGCGTTTTCGCCGGAAAACGCGTTTTCGGCCGAAAACGTGTACGTTTGCACTTCCCCGCCACAGGGAAGCTGCTAGCCGGGAATTCTCTGCCTGGTTCTACCCGCTGCCCGGAACGCTACGCAGGGCAAAAGCGATTCTCGTCCTCCGTGCTTGCTTTTTCTCAGAAAGAGCCGTGGTGTGCGTTTTCGCCGGAAAACGCGTTTTCGGCCGAAAACGTGTACGTTTGCACTTCCCCGCCACAGGGAAGCTGCTAGCCGGGAATTCTCTGCCTGGTTCTACCCGCTGCCCGGAACGCTACGCAGGGAAAAAGCGATTCTCGTCCTCCGTGCTTGCTTTTTCTCAGAAAGAGCCGTGGTGTGCGTTTTCGCCGAAAACGCGTTTTTGGCAGAAAACGTGTACGTTTGCACTTCCCCGCCACAGGGAAGCTGCTAGCCGGGAATTCTCTGCCTGGTTCTACCCGCTGCCCGGAACGCTACGCAGGGCAAAAGCGATTCTCGTCCTCCGTGCTTGCTTTTTCTCAGAAAGAGCCGTGGTGTGCGTTTTCCCCGGAAAACGCGTTTTCGGCCGAAAACGTGTACGTTTGCACTTCCCCGCCACAGGGAAGCTGCTAGCCGGGAATTCTCTGCCTGGTTCTACCCGCTGCCCGGAACGCTACGCAGGGCAAAAGCGATTCTCGTCCTCCGTGCTTGCTTTTTCTCAGAAAGAGCCGTGGTGTGCGTTTTTGCCGGAAAACGCGTTTTCGGCCGAAAACGTGTACGTTTGCACTTCCCGGCCACAGGGAAGCTGCTAGCCGGGAATTCTCTGCCTGGTTCTACCCGCTGCCCGGAACGCTACGCAGGGCAAAAGCGATTCTCGTCCTCCGTGCTTGCTTTTTCTCAGAAAGAGCCGTGGTGTGCGTTTTCGCCGGAAAATGCGTTTTTGGCCGAAAACGTGTACGTTTGCACTTCCCCGCCACAGGGAAGCTGCTAGCCGGGAATTCTCTGCCTGGTTCTACCCGCTGCCCGGAACGCTACGCAGGGCAAAAGCGGTTCTCGTCCTCCGTGCTTGCTTTTTCTCAGAAAGAGCCGTGGTGTGCGTTTTCGCCGGAAAATGCGTTTTCGGCCGAAAACGTGTACGTTTGCACTTCCCCGCCACAGGGAAGCTGCTAGCCGGGAATTCTCTGCCTGGTTCTACCCGCTGCCCGGAACGCTACGCAGGGCAAAAGCGATTCTCGTCCTCCGTGCTTGCTTTTTCTCAGAAAGAGCCGTGGTGTGCGTTTTCGCCGGAAAACGCGTTTTCGGCCGAAAACGTGTACGTTTGCACTTCCCCGCCACAGGGAAGCTGCTAGCCGGGAATTCTCTGCCTGGTTCTACCCGCTGCCCGGAACGCTACGCAGGGCAAAAGCGATTCTCGTCCTCCGTGCTTGCTTTTTCTCAGAAAGAGCCGTGGTGTGCGTTTTCCCCGTAAAACGCGTTTTCGGCCGAAAACGTGTACGTTTGCACTTCCCCGCCACAGGGAAGCTGCTAGCCGGGAATTCTCTGCCTGGTTCTACCCGCTGCCCGGAACGCTACGCAGGGCAAAAGCGGTTCTCGTCCTCCGTGCTTGCTTTTTCTCAGAAAGAGCCGTGGTGTGCGTTTTCGCCGAAAACGCGTTTTTGGCAGAAAACGTGTACGTTTGCACTTCCCCGCCACAGGGAAGCTGCTAGCCGGGAATTCTCTGCCTGGTTCTACCCGCTGCCCGGAACGCTACGCAGGGCAAAAGCGATTCTCGTCCTCCGTGCTTGCTTTTTCTCAGAAAGAACCGTGGTGTGCGTTTTCCCCGGAAAACGCGTTTTCGGCCGAAAACGTGTACGTTTGCACTTCCCCGCCACAGGGAAGCTGCTAGCCGGGAATTCTCTGCCTGGTTCTACCCGCTGCCCGGAACGCTACGCAGGGCAAAAGCGATTCTCGTCCTCCGTGCTTGCTTTTTCTCAGAAAGAGCCGTGGTGTGCGTTTTCGCCGGAAAACGCGTTTTCGGCCGAAAACGTGTACGTTTGCACTTCCCCGCCACAGGGAAGCTGCTAGCCGGGAATTCTCTGCCTGGTTCTACCCGCTGCCCGGAACGCTACGCAGGGCAAAAGCGATTCTCGTCCTCCGTGCTTGCTTTTTCTCAGAAAGAGCCGTGGTGTGCGTTTTCGCCGAAAACGCGTTTTTGGCAGAAAACGTGTACGTTTGCACTTCCCCGCCACAGGGAAGCTGCTAGCCGGGAATTCTCTGCCTGGTTCTACCCGCTGCCCGGAACGCTACGCAGGGCAAAAGCGATTCTCGTCCTCCGTGCTTGCTTTTTCTCAGAAAGAGCCGTTGTGTGCTTTTTCGCCGAAAACGCGTTTTTGGCCGAAAACATGTACGTTTGCACTTCCCCGCCACAGGGAAGCTGCTAGCCGGGAATTCTCTGCCTGGTTCTACCCGCTGCCCGGAACGCTAGGCAGGGCAAAAGCGATTCTCGTCCTCCGTGCTTGCTTTTTCTCAGAAAGAGCCGTGGTGTGCGTTTTCGCCGGAAAACGCGTTTTCGGCCGAAAACGTGTACGTTTGCACTTCCCCGCCACAGGGAAGCTGCTAGCCGGGAATTCTCTGCCTGGTTCTACCCGCTGCCCGGAACGCTAGGCAGGGCAAAAGCGATTCTCGTCCTCCGTGCTTGCTTTTTCTCAGAAAGAGCCGTGGTGTGCGTTTTCGCCGGAAAACGCGTTTTCGGCCGAAAACGTGTACGTTTGCACTTCCCGGCCACAGGGAAGCTGCTAGCCGGGAATTCTCTGCCTGGTTCTACCCGCTGCCCGGAACGCTACGCAGGGCAAAAGCGATTCTCGTCCTCCGTGCTTGCTTTTTCTCAGAAAGAGCCGTGGTGTGCGTTTTCGCCGGAAAACGCGTTTTCGGCCGAAAACGTGTACGTTTGCACTTCCCCGCCACAGGGAAGCTGCTAGCCGGGAATTCTCTGCCTGGTTCTACCCGCTGCCCGGAACGCTACGCAGGGCAAAAGCGATTCTCGTCCTCCGTGCTTGCTTTTTCTCAGAAAGAGCCGTGGTGTGCGTTTTCGCCGGAAAACGCGTTTTCGGCCGAAAACGTGTACGTTTGCACTTCCCCGCCACAGGGAAGCTGCTAGCCGGGAATTCTCTGCCTGGTTCTACCCGCTGCCCGGAACGCTACGCAGGGCAAAAGCGATTCTCGTCCTCCGTGCTTGCTTTTTTCTCAGAAAGAGCCGTTGTGTGCTTTTTCGCCGAAAACGCGTTTTGGCCGAAAACGTGTACGTTTGCACTTCCCCGCCACAGGGAAGCTGCTAGCCGGGAATTCTCTGCCTGGTTCTACCCGCTGCCCGGAACGCTACGCAGGGCAAAAGCGATTCTCGTCCTCCGTGCTTGCTTTTCTCAGAAAGAGCCGTGGTGTGCGTTTTCGCCGGGAAAACGCGTTTTCGGCCGAAAACGTGTACGTTTGCACTTCCCCGCCACAGGGAAGCTGCTAGCCGGGAATTCTCTGCCTGGTTCTACCCGCTGCCCGGAACGCTACGCAGGGCAAAAGCGATTCTCGTCCTCCGTGCTTGCTTTTTCTCAGAAAGAGCCGTGGTGTGCGTTTTCGCCGGAAAACGCGTTTTCGGCCGAAAACGTGTACGTTTGCACTTCCCCGCCACAGGGAAGCTGCTAGCCGGGAATTCTCTGCCTGGTTCTACCCGCTGCCCGGAACGCTACGCAGGGCAAAAGCGATTCTCGTCCTCCGTGCTTGCTTTTTCTCAGAAAGAGCCGTGGTGTGCGTTTTCGCCGGAAAATGCGTTTTTGGCCGAAAACGTGTACGTTTGCACTTCCCCGCCACAGGGAAGCTGCTAGCCGGGAATTCTCTGCCTGGTTCTACCCGCTGCCCGGAACGCTACGCAGGGCAAAAGCGGTTCTCGTCCTCCGTGCTTGCTTTTTCTCAGAAAGAGCCGTGGTGTGCGTTTTCGCCGGAAAATGCGTTTTCGGCCGAAAACGTGTACGTTTGCACTTCCCCGCCACAGGGAAGCTGCTAGCCGGGAATTCTCTGCCTGGTTCTACCCGCTGCCCGGAAAGCTACGCAGGGCAAAAGCGATTCTCGTCCTCCGTGCTTGCTTTTTCTCAGAAAGAGCCGTGGTGTGCGTTTTCGCCGGAAAACGCGTTTTCGGCCGAAAACGTGTACGTTTGCACTTCCCCGCCACAGGGAAGGTGCTAGCCGGGAATTCTCTGCCTGGTTCTACCCGCTGCCCGGAACGCTACGCAGGGCAAAAGCGATTCTCGTCCTCCGTGCTTGCTTTTTCTCAGAAAGAGCCGTGGTGTGCGTTTTCGCCGGAAAACGCGTTTTCGGCCGAAAACGTGTACGTTTGCACTTCCCCGCCACAGGGAAGCTGCTAGCCGGGAATTCTCTGCCTGGTTCTACCCGCTGCCCGGAACGCTACGCAGGGCAAAAGCGATTCTCGTCCTCCGTGCTTGCTTTTTCTCAGAAAGAGCCGTGGTGTGCGTTTTCCCCGGAAAACGCGTTTTCGGCCGAAAACGTGTACGTTTGCACTTCCCCGCCACAGGGAAGCTGCTAGCCGGGAATTCTCTGCCTGGTTCTACCCGCTGCCCGGAACGCTACGCAGGGCAAAAGCGGTTCTCGTCCTCCGTGCTTGCTTTTTCTCAGAAAGAGCCGTGGTGTGCGTTTTCGCCGGAAAACGCGTTTTCGGCCGAAAACGTGTACGTTTGCACTTCACAGCCACAGGGAAGGTGCTAGCCGGGAATTCTCTGCCTGGTTCTACCCGCTGCCCGGAACGCTACGCAGGGCAAAAGCGATTCTCGTCCTCCGTGCTTGCTTTTTCTCAGAAAGAGCCGTGGTGTGCGTTTTCGCCGGAAAACGCGTTTTCGGCCGAAAACGTGTACGTTTGCACTTCCCCGCCACAGGGAAGCTGCTAGCCGGGAATTCTCTGCCTGGTTCTACCCGCTGCCCGGAACGCTACGCAGGGCAAAAGCGATTCTCGTCCTCCGTGCTTGCTTTTTCTCAGAAAGAACCGTGGTGTGCGTTTTCCCCGGAAAACGCGTTTTCGGCCGAAAACGTGTACGTTTGCACTTCCCCGCCACAGGGAAGCTGCTAGCCGGGAATTCTCTGCCTGGTTCTACCCGCTGCCCGGAACGCTACGCAGGGCAAAAGCGATTCTCGTCCTCCGTGCTTGCTTTTTCTCAGAAAGAGCCGTGGTGTGCGTTTTCGCCGGAAAACGCGTTTTCGGCCGAAAACGTGTACGTTTGCACTTCCCCGCCACAGGGAAGCTGCTAGCCGGGAATTCTCTGCCTGGTTCTACCCGCTGCCCGGAACGCTACGCAGGGCAAAAGCGATTCTCGTCCTCCGTGCTTGCTTTTTCTCAGAAAGAGCCGTGGTGTGCGTTTTCCCCGGAAAACGCGTTTTTGGCAGAAAACGTGTACGTTTGCACTTCCCAGCCACAGGGAAGCTGCTAGCCGGGAATTCTCTGCCTGGTTCTACCCGCTGCCCGGAACGTTACGCAGGGCAAAAGCGATTCTCGTCCTCCGTGCTTGCTTTTTCTCAGAAAGAGCCGTGGTGTGCGTTTTCGCCGGAAAACGCGTTTTCGGCCGAAAACGTGTACGTTTGCACTTCCCCGCCACAGGGAAGCTGCTAGCCGGGAATTCTCTGCCTGGTTCTACCCGCTGCCCGGAACGCTACGCAGGGCAAAAGCGATTCTCGTCCTCCGTGCTTGCTTTTTCTCAGAAAGAGCCGTGGTGTGCGTTTTCGCCGGAAAACGCGTTTTCGGCCGAAAACGTGTACGTTTGCACTTCCCCGCCACAGGGAAGCTGCTAGCCGGGAATTCTCTGCCTGGTTCTACCCGCTGCCCGGAACGCTACGCAGGGCAAAAGCGATTCTCGTCCTCCGTGCTTGCTTTTTCTCAGAAAGAGCCGTGGTGTGCGTTTTCGCCGAAAACGCGTTTTTGGCAGAAAACGTGTACGTTTGCACTTCCCCGCCACAGGGAAGCTGCTAGCCGGGAATTCTCTGCCTGGTTCTACCCGCTGCCCGGAACGCTACGCAGGGCAAAAGCGATTCTCGTCCTCCGTGCTTGCTTTTTCTCAGAAAGAGCCGTGGTGTGCGTTTTCCCCGGAAAACGCGTTTTCGGCCGAAAACGTGTACGTTTGCACTTCCCCGCCACAGGGAAGCTGCTAGCCGGGAATTCTCTGCCTGGTTCTACCCGCTGCCCGGAACGCTACGCAGGGCAAAAGCGATTCTCGTCCTCCGTGCTTGCTTTTTCTCAGAAAGAACCGTGGTGTGCGTTTTCCCCGGAAAACGCGTTTTCGGCCGAAAACGTGTACGTTTGCACTTCCCCGCCACAGGGAAGCTGCTAGCCGGGAATTCTCTGCCTGGTTCTACCCGCTGCCCGGTACGCTAGGCAGGGCAAAAGCGATTCTCGTCCTCCGTGCTTGCTTTTTCTCAGAAAGAGCCGTGGTGTGCGTTTTCGCCGGAAAACGCGTTTTCGGCCGAAAACGTGTACGTTTGCACTTCCCAGCCACAGGAAAGCTGCTAGCCGGGAATTCTCTGCCTGGTTCTACCCGCTGCCCGGAACGCTAGGCAGGGCAAAAGCGATTCTCGTCCTCCGTGCTTGCTTTTTCTCAGAAAGAGCCGTGGTGTGCGTTTTCCCCGGAAAACGCGTTTTCGGCCGAAAACGTGTACGTTTGCACTTCCCCGCCACAGGGAAGCTGCTAGCCGGGAATTCTCTGCCTGGTTCTACCCGCTGCCCGGAACGCTACGCAGGGCAAAAGCGATTCTCGTCCTCCGTGCTTGCTTTTTCTCAGAAAGAGCCGTGGTGTGCGTTTTCCCCGGAAAACGCGTTTTCGGCCGAAAACGTGTACGTTTGCACTTCCCCGCCACAGGGGAGCTGCTAGCCGGGAATTCTCTGCCTGGTTCTACCCGCTGCCCGGAACGCTACGCAGGGCAAAAGCGATTCTCGTCCTCCGTGCTTGCTTTTTCTCAGAAAGAGCCGTGGTGTGCGTTTTCGCCGGAAAACGCGTTTTCGGCCGAAAACGTGTACGTTTGCACTTCCCGGCCACAGGGAAGCTGCTAGCCGGGAATTCTCTGCCTGGTTCTACCCGCTGCCCGGAACGCTACGCAGGGCAAAAGCGATTCTCGTCCTCCGTGCTTGCTTTTTCTCAGAAAGAGCCGTGGTGTGCGTTTTCGCCGGAAAACGCGTTTTCGGCCGAAAACGTGTACGTTTGCACTTCCCCGCCACAGGGAAGCTGCTAGCCGGGAATTCTCTGCCTGGTTCTACCCGCTGCCCGGAACGCTACGCAGGGCAAAAGCGATTCTCGTCCTCCGTGCTTGCTTTTTCTCAGAAAGAGCCGTGGTGAGCGTTTTCGCCGGAAAATGCGTTTTCGGCCGAAAACGTGTACGTTTGCACTTCCCCGCCACAGGGAAGCTGCTAGCCGGGAATTCTCTGCCTGGTTCTACCCGCTGCCCGGAACGCTACGCAGGGCAAAAGCGATTCTCGTCCTCCGTGCTTGCTTTTTCTCAGAAAGAGCCGTGGTGTGCGTTTTCGCCGGAAAACGCGTTTTCGGCCGAAAACGTGTACGTTTGCACTTCCCAGCCACAGGGAAGCTGCTAGCCGGGAATTCTCTGCCTGGTTCTACCCGCTGCCCGGAACGCTACGCAGGGCAAAAGCGATTCTCGTCCTCCGTGCTTGCTTTTTCTCAGAAAGAGCCGTGGTGTGCGTTTTCGCCGGAAAACGCGTTTTCGGCCGAAAACGTGTACGTTTGCACTTCCCCGCCACAGGGAAGCTGCTAGCCGGGAATTCTCTGCCTGGTTCTACCCGCTGCCCGGAACGCTACGCAGGGCAAAAGCGATTCTCGTCCTCCGTGCTTGCTTTTTCTCAGAAAGAGCCGTGGTGTGCGTTTTCGCCGGAAAACGCGTTTTCGGCCGAAAACGTGTACGTTTGCACTTCCCCGCCACAGGGAAGCTGCTAGCCGGGAATTCTCTGCCTGGTTCTACCCGCTGCCCGGAACGCTACGCAGGGCAAAAGCGATTCTCGTCCTCCGTGCTTGCTTTTTCTCATAAAGAGCCGTTGTGTGCTTTTTCGCCGAAAACGCGTTTTTGGCCGAAAACGTGTACGTTTGCACTTCCCCGCCACAGGGAAGCTGCTAGCCGGGAATTCTCTGCCTGGTTCTACCCGCTGCCCGGAACGCTAGGCAGGGCAAAAGCGATTCTCGTCCTCCGTGCTTGCTTTTTCTCAGAAAGAGCCGTGGTGTGCGTTTTCGCCGGAAAACGCGTTTTCGGCCGAAAACGTGTACGTTTGCACTTCCCCGCCACAGGGAAGCTGCTAGCCGGGAATTCTCTGCCTGGTTCTACCCGCTGCCCGGAACGCTACGCAGGGCAAAAGCGATTCTCGTCCTCCGTGCTTGCTTTTTCTCAGAAAGAGCCGTGGTGTGCGTTTTCGCCGGAAAACGCGTTTTCGGCCGAAAACGTGTACGTTTGCACTTCCCGGCCACAGGGAAGCTGCTAGCTGGGAATTCTCTGCCTGGTTCTACCCGCTGCCCGGAACGCTACGCAGGGCAAAAGCGATTCTCGTCCTCCGTGCTTGCTTTTTCTCAGAAAGAGCCGTGGTGTGCGTTTTCGCCGGAAAACGCGTTTTCGGCCGAAAACGTGTACGTTTGCACTTCCCCGCCACAGGGAAGCTGCTAGCCGGGAATTCTCTGCCTGGTTCTACCCGCTGCCCGGAACGCTACGCAGGGCAAAAGCGGTTCTCGTCCTCCGTGCTTGCTTTTTCTCAGAAAGAGCCGTGGTGTGCGTTTTCGCCGGAAAATGCGTTTTCGGCCGAAAACGTGTACGTTTGCACTTCCCCGCCACAGGGAAGCTGCTAGCCGGGAATTCTCTGCCTGGTTCTACCCGCTGCCCGGAACGCTACGCAGGGCAAAAGCGATTCTCGTCCTCCGTGCTTGCTTTTTCTCAGAAAGAGCCGTGGTGTGCGTTTTCCCCGGAAAACGCGTTTTCGGCCGAAAACGTGTACGTTTGCACTTCCCCGCCACAGGGAAGCTGCTAGCCGGGAATTCTCTGCCTGGTTCTACCCGCTGCCCGGAACGCTACGCAGGGCAAAAGCGGTTCTCGTCCTCCGTGCTTGCTTTTTCTCAGAAAGAGCCGTGGTGTGCGTTTTCGCCGGAAAACGCGTTTTCGGCCGAAAACGTGTACGTTTGCACTTCCCGGCCACAGGGAAGCTGCTAGCCGGGAATTCTCTGCCTGGTTCTACCCGCTGCCCGGAACGCTACGCAGGGCAAAAGCGATTCTCGTCCTCCGTGCTTGCTTTTTCTCAGAAAGAGCCGTGGTGTGCGTTTTCGCCGAAAACGCGTTTTTGGCAGAAAACGTGTACGTTTGAACTTCCCCGCCACAGGGAAGCTGCTAGCCGGGAATTCTCTGCCTGGTTCTACCCGCTGCCCGGAACGCTACGCAGGGCAAAAGCGATTCTCGTCCTCCGTGCTTGCTTTTTCTCAGAAAGAGCCGTGGTGTGCGTTTTCCCCGGAAAACGCGTTTTCGGCCGAAAACGTGTACGTTTGCACTTCCCCGCCACAGGGAAGCTGCTAGCCGGGAATTCTCTGCCTGGTTCTACCCGCTGCCCGGAACGCTACGCAGGGCAAAAGCGATTCTCGTCCTCCGTGCTTGCTTTTTCTCAGAAAGAGCCGTGGTGTGCGTTTTCGCCGGAAAACGCGTTTTCGGCCGAAAACGTGTACGTTTGCACTTCCCCGCCACAGGGAAGCTGCTAGCCGGGAATTCTCTGCCTGGTTCTACCCGCTGCCCGGAACGCTACGCAGGGCAAAAGCGATTCTAGTCCTCCGTGCTTGCTTTTTCTCAGAAAGAGCCGTGGTGTGCGTTTTCGCCGGAAAACGCGTTTTCGGCCGAAAACGTGTACGTTTGCACTTCCCCGCCACAGGGAAGCTGCTAGCCGGGAATTCTCTGCCTGGTTCTACCCGCTGCCCGGAACGCTACGCAGGGCAAAAGCGATTCTCGTCCTCCGTGCTTGCTTTTTCTCAGAAAGAGCCGTTGTGTGCTTTTTCGCCGAAAACGCGTTTTTGGCCGAAAACGTGTACGTTTGCACTTCCCAGCCACAGGAAAGCTGCTAGCCGGGAATTCTCTGCCTGGTTCTACCCGCTGCCCGGAACGCTAGGCAGGGCAAAAGCGATTCTCGTCCTCCGTGCTTGCTTTTTCTCAGAAAGAGCCGTGGTGTGCGTTTTCCCCGGAAAACGCGTTTTCGGCCGAAAACGTGTACGTTTGCACTTCCCCGCCACAGGGAAGCTGCTAGCCGGGAATTCTCTGCCTGGTTCTACCCGCTGCCCGGAACGCTAGGCAGGGCAAAAGCGATTCTCGTCCTCCGTGCTTGCTTTTTCTCAGAAAGAGCCGTGGTGTGCGTTTTCGCCGGAAAACGCGTTTTCGGCCGAAAACGTGTACGTTTGCACTTCCCCGCCACAGGGAAGCTGCTAGCCGGGAATTCTCTGCCTGGTTCTACCCGCTGCCCGGAACGCTAGGCAGGGCAAAAGCGATTCTCGTCCTCCGTGCTTGCTTTTTCTCAGAAAGAGCCGTGGTGTGCGTTTTCGCCGGAAAACGCGTTTTCGGCCGAAAACGTGTACGTTTGCACTTCCCGGCCACAGGGAAGCTGCTAGCCGGGAATTCTCTGCCTGGTTCTACCCGCTGCCCGGAACGCTACGCAGGGCAAAAGCGATTCTCGTCCTCCGTGCTTGCTTTTTCTCAGAAAGAGCCGTGGTGTGCGTTTTCGCCGGAAAACGCGTTTTCGGCCGAAAACGTGTACGTTTGCACTTCCCCGCCACAGGGAAGCTGCTAGCCGGGAATTCTCTGCCTGGTTCTACCCGCTGCCCGGAACGCTACGCAGGGCAAAAGCGATTCTCGTCCTCCGTGCTTGCTTTTTCTCAGAAAGAGCCGTGGTGTGCGTTTTCGCCGGAAAACGCGTTTTCGGCCGAAAACGTGTACGTTTGCACTTCCCCGCCACAGGGAAGCTGCTAGCCGAGAATTCTCTGCCTGGTTCTACCCGCTGCCCGGAACGCTAGGCAGGGCAAAAGCGATTCTCGTCCTCCGTGCTTGCTTTTTCTCAGAAAGAGCCGTGGTGTGCGTTTTCGCCGAAAACGCGTTTTTGGCAGAAAACGTGTACGTTTGCACTTCCCCGCCACAGGGAAGGTGCTAGCCGGGAATTCTCTGCCTGGTTCTACCCGCTGCCCGGAACGCTACGCAGGGCAAAAGCGATTCTCGTCCTCCGTGCTTGCTTTTTCTCAGAAAGAGCCGTGGTGTGCGTTTTCGCCGGAAAACGCGTTTTTGGCCGAAAACGTGTACGTTTGCACTTCCCAGCCACAGGAAAGCTGCTAGCCGGGAATTCTCTGCCTGGTTCTACCCGCTGCCCGGAACGCTACGCAGGGCAAAAGCGATTCTCGTCCTCCGTGCTTGCTTTTTCTCAGAAAGAGCCGTGGTGTGCGTTTTCGCCGGAAAACGCGTTTTCGGCCGAAAACGTGTACGTTTGCACTTCCCCGCCACAGGGAAGCTGCTAGCCGGGAATTCTCTGCCTGGTTCTACCCGCTGCCCGGAACGCTACGCAGGGCAAAAGCGATTCTCGTCCTCCGTGCTTGCTTTTTCTCAGAAAGAACCGTGGTGTGCGTTTTCCCCGGAAAACGCGTTTTCGGCCGAAAACGTGTACGTTTGCACTTCCCCGCCACAGGGAAGCTGCTAGCCGGGAATTCTCTGCCTGGTTCTACCCGCTGCCCGGAACGCTACGCAGGGCAAAAGCGATTCTCGTCCTCCGTGCTTGCTTTTTCTCAGAAAGAGCCGTGGTGTGCGTTTTCGCCGAAAACGCGTTTTTGGCAGAAAACGTGTACGTTTGCACTTCCCAGCCACAGGGAAGCTGCTAGCCGGGAATTATCTGCCTGGTTCTACCCGCTGCCCGGAACGCTACGCAGGGCAAAAGCGATTCTCGTCCTCCGTGCTTGCTTTTTCTCAGAAAGAGCCGTGGTGTGCGTTTTCGCCGGAAAACGCGTTTTCGGCCGAAAACGTGTACGTTTGCACTTCCCCGCCACAGGGAAGGTGCTAGCCGGGAATTCTCTGCCTGGTTCTACCCGCTGCCCGGAACGCTAGGCAGGGCAAAAGCGATTCTCGTCCTCCGTGCTTGCTTTTTCTCAGAAAGAGCCGTGGTGTGCGTTTTCGCCGGAAAACGCGTTTTCGGCCGAAAACGTGTACGTTTGCACTTCCCCGCCACAGGGAAGCTGCTAGCCGGGAATTCTCTGCCTGGTTCTACCCGCTGCCCGGAACGCTACGCAGGGCAAAAGCGATTCTCGTCCTCCGTGCTTGCTTTTTCTCAGAAAGAGCCGTGGTGTGCGTTTTCGCCGAAAACGCGTTTTTGGCAGAAAACGTGTACGTTTGCACTTCCCCGCCACAGGGAAGCTGCTAGCCGGGAATTCTCTGCCTGGTTCTACCCGCTGCCCGGAACGCTACGCAGGGCAAAAGCGATTCTCGTCCTCCGTGCTTGCTTTTTCTCAGAAAGAGCCGTGGTGTGCGTTTTCGCCGGAAAACGCGTTTTCGGCCGAAAACGTGTACGTTTGCACTTCCCCGCCACAGGGAAGCTGCTAGCCGGGAATTCTCTGCCTGGTTCTACCCGCTGCCCGGAACGCTACGCAGGGCAAAAGCGATTCTCGTCCTCCGTGCTTGCTTTTTCTCAGAAAGAGCCGTGGTGTGCGTTTTCGCCGGAAAACGCGTTTTCGGCCGAAAACGTGTACGTTTGCACTTCCCCGCCACAGGGAAGCTGCTAGCCGGGAATTCTCTGCCTGGTTCTACCCGCTGCCCGGAACGCTACGCAGGGCAAAAGCGATTCTCGTCCTCCGTGCTTGCTTTTTCTCAGAAAGAGCCGTGGTGTGCGTTTTCGCCGGAAAACGCGTTTTCGGCCGAAAACGTGTACGTTTGCACTTCCCGGCCACAGGGAAGCTGCTAGCCGGGAATTCTCTGCCTGGTTCTACCCGCTGCCCGGAACGCTACGCAGGGCAAAAGCGATTCTCGTCCTCCGTGCTTGCTTTTTCTCAGAAAGAGCCGTGGTGTGCGTTTTCGCCGGAAAACGCGTTTTCGGCCGAAAACGTGTACGTTTGCACTTCCCCGCCACAGGGAAGCTGCTAGCCGGGAATTCTCTGCCTGGTTCTACCCGCTGCCCGGAACGCTACGCAGGGCAAAAGCGATTCTCGTCCTCCGTGCTTGCTTTTTCTCAGAAAGAGCCGTGGTGTGCGTTTTCCCCGGAAAACGCGTTTTCGGCCGAAAACGTGTACGTTTGCACTTCCCCGCCACAGGGAAGCTGCTAGCCGGGAATTCTCTGCCTGGTTCTACCCGCTGCCCGGAACGCTACGCAGGGCAAAAGCGATTCTCGTCCTCCGTGCTTGCTTTTTCTCAGAAAGAGCCGTGGTGTGCGTTTTCGCCGGAAAATGCGTTTTCGGCCGAAAACGTGTACGTTTGCACTTCCCCGCCACAGGGAAGCTGCTAGCCGGGAATTCTCTGCCTGGTTCTACCCGCTGCCCGGAACGCTACGCAGGGCAAAAGCGATTCTCGTCCTCCGTGCTTGCTTTTTCTCAGAAAGAGCCGTGGTGTGCGTTTTCGCCGGAAAACGCGTTTTCGGCCGAAAACGTGTACGTTTGCACTTCCCAGCCACAGGGAAGCTGCTAGCCGGGAATTCTCTGCCTGGTTCTACCCGCTGCCCGGAACGCTAGGCAGGGCAAAAGCGATTCTCGTCCTCCGTGCTTGCTTTTTCTCAGAAAGAGCCGTGGTGTGCGTTTTCGCCGGAAAACGCGTTTTCGGCCGAAAACGTGTACGTTTGCACTTCCCCGCCACAGGGAAGCTGCTAGCCGGGAATTCTCTGCCTGGTTCTACCCGCTGCCCGGAACGCTACGCAGGGCAAAAGCGATTCTCGTCCTCCGTGCTTGCTTTTTCTCAGAAAGAGCCGTGGTGTGCGTTTTCGCCGGAAAACGCGTTTTCGGCCGAAAACGTGTACGTTTGCACTTCCCCGCCACAGGGAAGCTGCTAGCCGGGAATTCTCTGCCTGGTTCTACCCGCTGCCCGGAACGCTACGCAGGGCAAAAGCGATTCTCGTCCTCCGTGCTTGCTTTTTCTCAGAAAGAGCCGTGGTGTGCGTTTTCCCGGGAAAACGAGTTTTCGGCCGAAAACGTGTACGTTTGCACTTCCCCGCCACAGGGAAGCTGCTAGCCGGGAATTCTCTGCCTGGTTCTACCCGCTGCCCGGAACGCTACGCAGGGCAAAAGCGGTTCTCGTCCTCCGTGCTTGCTTTTTCTCAGAAAGAGCCGTGGTGTGCGTTTTCGCCGGAAAACGCGTTTTCGGCCGAAAACGTGTACGTTTGCACTTCCCCGCCACAGGGAAGGTGCTAGCCGGGAATTCTCTGCCTGGTTCTACCCGCTGCCCGGAACGCTACGCAGGGCAAAAGCGATTCTCGTCCTCCGTGCTTGCTTTTTCTCAGAAAGAGCCGTGGTGTGCGTTTTCCCCGGAAAACGCGTTTTCGGCCGAAAACGTGTACGTTTGCACTTCCCCGCCACAGGGAAGGTGCTAGCCGGGAATTCTCTGCCTGGTTCTACCCGCTGCCCGGAACGCTAGGCAGGGCAAAAGCGATTCTCGTCCTCCGTGCTTGCTTTTTCTCAGAAAGAGCCGTGGTGTGCGTTTTCGCCGGAAAACGCGTTTTCGGCCGAAAACGTGTACGTTTGCACTTCCCCGCCACAGGGAAGCTGCTAGCCGCGAATTCTCTGCCTGGTTCTACCCGCTGCCCGGAACGCTACGCAGGGCAAAAGCGATTCTCGTCCTCCGTGCTTGCTTTTTCTCAGAAAGAGCCGTGGTGTGCGTTTTCGCCGGAAAACGCGTTTTCGGCCGAAAACGTGTACGTTTGCACTTCCCGGCCACAGGGAAGCTGCTAGCCGGGAATTCTCTGCCTGGTTCTACCCGCTGCCCGGAACGCTACGCAGGGCAAAAGCGATTCTCGTCCTCCGTGCTTGCTTTTTCTCAGAAAGAGCCGTGGTGTGCGTTTTCGCCGGAAAATGCGTTTTTGGCCGAAAACGTGTACGTTTGCACTTCCCCGCCACAGGGAAGCTGCTAGCCGGGAATTCTCTGCCTGGTTCTACCCGCTGCCCGGAACGCTACGCAGGGCAAAAGCGGTTCTCGTCCTCCGTGCTTGCTTTTTCTCAGAAAGAGCCGTGGTGTGCGTTTTCGCCGGAAAATGCGTTTTCGGCCGAAAACGTGTACGTTTGCACTTCCCCGCCACAGGGAAGCTGCTAGCCGGGAATTCTCTGCCTGGTTCTACCCGCTGCCCGGAACGCTACGCAGGGCAAAAGCGATTCTCGTCCTCCGTGCTTGCTTTTTCTCAGAAATAGCCGTGGTGTGCGTTTTCGCCGGAAAATGCGTTTTCGGCCGAAAACGTGTACGTTTGCACTTCCCCGCCACAGGGAAGCTGCTAGCCGGGAATTCTCTGCCTGGTTCTACCCGCTGCCCGGAACGCTACGCAGGGCAAAAGCGATTCTCGTCCTCCGTGCTTGCTTTTTCTCAGAAAGAGCCGTGGTGTGCGTTTTCGCCGGAAAACGCGTTTTCGGCCGAAAACGTGTACGTTTGCACTTCCCCGCCACAGGGAAGCTGCTAGCCGGGAATTCTCTGCCTGGTTCTACCCGCTGCCCGGAACGCTACGCAGGGCAAAAGCGATTCTCGTCCTCCGTGCTTGCTTTTTCTCAGAAAGAGCCGTGGTGTGCGTTTTCGCCGAAAACGCGTTTTTGGCAGAAAACGTGTACGTTTGCACTTCCCAGCCACAGGGAAGCTGCTAGCCGGGAATTATCTGCCTGGTTCTACCCGCTGCCCGGAACGCTACGCAGGGCAAAAGCGATTCTCGTCCTCCGTGCTTGTTTTCTCAGAAAGAGCCGTTGTGTGCTTTTTCGCCGAAAACGCGTTTTTGGCCGAAAACGTGTACGTTTGCACTTCCCAGCCACAGGAAAGCTGCTAGACGGGAATTCTCTGCCTGGTTCTACCCGCTGCCCGGAACGCTACGCAGGGCAAAAGCGATTCTCGTCCTCCGTGCTTGCTTTTTCTCAGAAAGAGCCGTGGTGTGCGTTTTCGCCGGAAAATGCGTTTTCGGCCGAAAACGTGTACGTTTGCACTTCCCCGCCACAGGGAAGCTGCTAGCCGGGAATTCTCTGCCTGGTTCTACCCGCTGCCCGGAACGCTACGCAGGGCAAAAGCGATTCTCGTCCTCCGTGCTTGCTTTTTCTCAGAAAGAGCCGTGGTGTGCGTTTTCGCCGGAAAACGCGTTTTCGGCCGAAAACGTGTACGTTTGCACTTCCCCGCCACAGGGAAGCTGCTAGCCGGGAATTCTCTGCCTGGTTCTACCCGCTGCCCGGAACGCTACGCAGGGCAAAAGCGATTCTCGTCCTCCGTGCTTGCTTTTTCTCAGAAAGAGCCGTTGTGTGCTTTTTCGCCGAAAACGCGTTTTTGGCCGAAAACGTGTACGTTTGCACTTCCCAGCCACAGGAAAGCTGCTAGCCGGGAATTCTCTGCCTGGTTCTACCCGCTGCCCGGAACGCTAGGCAGGGCAAAAGCGATTCTCGTCCTCCGTGCTTGCTTTTTCTCAGAAAGAGCCGTGGTGTGCGTTTTCGCCGGAAAACGCGTTTTCGGCCGAAAACGTGTACGTTTGCACTTCCCCGCCACAGGGAAGCTGCTAGCCGGGAATTCTCTGCCTGGTTCTACCCGCTGCCCGGAACGCTACGCAGGGCAAAAGCGATTCTCGTCCTCCGTGCTTGCTTTTTCTCAGAAAGAGCCGTGGTGTGCGTTTTCGCCGGAAAACGCGTTTTCGGCCGAAAACGTGTACGTTTGCACTTCCCCGCCACAGGGAAGCTGCTAGCCGGGAATTCTCTGCCTGGTTCTACCCGCTGCCCGGAACGCTACGCAGGGCAAAAGCGATTCTCGTCCTCCGTGCTTGCTTTTTCTCAGAAAGAGCCGTGGTGTGCGTTTTCGCCGAAAACGCGTTTTTGGCAGAAAACGTGTACGTTTGCACTTCCCCGCCACAGGGAAGCTGCTAGCCGGGAATTCTCTGCCTGGTTCTACCCGCTGCCCGGAACGCTACGCAGGGCAAAAGCGATTCTCGTCCTCCGTGCTTGCTTTTTCTCAGAAAGAGCCGTGGTGTGCGTTTTCGCCGGAAAACGCGTTTTCGGCCGAAAACGTGTACGTTTGCACTTCCCCGCCACAGGGAAGCTGCTAGCCGGGAATTCTCTGCCTGGTTCTACCCGCTGCCCGGAACGCTACGCAGGGCAAAAGCGATTCTCGTCCTCCGTGCTTGCTTTTTCTCAGAAAGAGCCGTGGTGTGCGTTTTCGCCGAAAACGCGTTTTTGGCAGAAAACGTGTACGTTTGCACTTCCCAGCCACAGGGAAGCTGCTAGCCGGGAATTCTCTGCCTGGTTCTACCCGCTGCCCGGAACGCTACGCAGGGCAAAAGCGATTCTCGTCCTCCGTGCTTGCTTTTTCTCAGAAAGAGCCGTTGTGTGCTTTTTCGCCGAAAACGCGTTTTTGGCCGAAAACATGTACGTTTGCACTTCCCCGCCACAGGGAAGCTGCTAGCCGGGAATTCTCTGCCTGGTTCTACCCGCTGCCCGGAACGCTAGGCAGGGCAAAAGCGATTCTCGTCCTCCGTGCTTGCTTTTTCTCAGAAAGAGCCGTGGTGTGCGTTTTCGCCGGAAAATGCGTTTTTGGCCGAAAACGTGTACGTTTGCACTTCCCCGCCACAGGGAAGCTGCTAGCCGGGAATTCTCTGCCTGGTTCTACCCGCTGCCCGGAACGCTACGCAGGGCAAAAGCGGTTCTCGTCCTCCGTGCTTGCTTTTTCTCAGAAAGAGCCGTGGTGTGCGTTTTCGCCGGAAAATGCGTTTTCGGCCGAAAACGTGTACGTTTGCACTTCCCCGCCACAGGGAAGCTGCTAGCCGGGAATTCTCTGCCTGGTTCTACCCGCTGCCCGGAACGCTACGCAGGGCAAAAGCGATTCTCGTCCTCCGTGCTTGCTTTTTCTCAGAAAGAGCCGTGGTGTGCGTTTTCGCCGGAAAATGCGTTTTCGGCCGAAAACGTGTACGTTTGCACTTCCCCGCCACAGGGAAGGTGCTAGCCGGGAATTCTCTGCCTGGTTCTACCCGCTGCCCGGAACGCTACGCAGGGCAAAAGCGATTCTCGTCCTCCGTGCTTGCTTTTTCTCAGAAAGAGCCGTGGTGTGCGTTTTCGCCGGAAAACGCGTTTTCGGCCGAAAACGTGTACGTTTGCACTTCCCGGCCACAGGGAAGCTGCTAGCCGGGAATTCTCTGCCTGGTTCTACCCGCTGCCCGGAACGCTACGCAGGGCAAAAGCGATTCTCGTCCTCCGTGCTTGCTTTTTCTCAGAAAGAGCCGTGGTGTGCGTTTTCGCCGGAAAACGCGTTTTCGGCCGAAAACGTGTACGTTTGCACTTCCCCGCCACAGGGAAGCTGCTAGCCGGGAATTCTCTGCCTGGTTCTACCCGCTGCCCGGAACGCTACGCAGGGCAAAAGCGATTCTCGTCCTCCGTGCTTGCTTTTTCTCAGAAAGAGCCGTGGTGTGCGTTTTCGCCGGAAAACGCGTTTTCGGCCGAAAACGTGTACGTTTGCACTTCCCCGCCACAGGGAAGCTGCTAGCCGGGAATTCTCTGCCTGGTTCTACCCGCTGCCCGGAACGCTACGCAGGGCAAAAGCGATTCTCGTCCTCCGTGCTTGCTTTTTCTCAGAAAGAGCCGTTGTGTGCTTTTTCGCCGAAAACGCGTTTTTGGCCGAAAACGTGTACGTTTGCACTTCCCAGCCACAGGAAAGCTGCTAGCCGGGAATTCTCTGCCTGGTTCTACCCGCTGCCCGGAACGCTAGGCAGGGCAAAAGCGATTCTCGTCCTCCGTGCTTGCTTTTTCTCAGAAAGAGCCGTGGTGTGCGTTTTCGCCGGAAAACGCGTTTTCGGCCGAAAACGTGTACGTTTGCACTTCCCCGCCACAGGGAAGCTGCTAGCCGGGAATTCTCTGCCTGGTTCTACCCGCTGCCCGGAACGCTACGCAGGGCAAAAGCGATTCTCGTCCTCCGTGCTTGCTTTTTCTCAGAAAGAGCCGTGGTGTGCGTTTTCGCCGGAAAACGCGTTTTCGGCCGAAAACGTGTACGTTTGCACTTCCCCGCCACAGGGAAGCTGCTAGCCGGGAATTCTCTGCCTGGTTCTACCCGCTGCCCGGAACGCTACGCAGGGCAAAAGCGATTCTCGTCCTCCGTGCTTGCTTTTTCTCAGAAAGAGCCGTGGTGTGCGTTTTCGCCGAAAACGCGTTTTTGGCAGAAAACGTGTACGTTTGCACTTCCCCGCCACAGGGAAGCTGCTAGCCGGGAATTCTCTGCCTGGTTCTACCCGCTGCCCGGAACGCTACGCAGGGCAAAAGCGATTCTCGTCCTCCGTGCTTGCTTTTTCTCAGAAAGAGCCGTGGTGTGCGTTTTCGCCGGAAAACGCGTTTTCGGCCGAAAACGTGTACGTTTGCACTTCCCCGCCACAGGGAAGCTGCTAGCCGGGAATTCTCTGCCTGGTTCTACCCGCTGCCCGGAACGCTACGCAGGGCAAAAGCGATTCTCGTCCTCCGTGCTTGCTTTTTCTCAGAAAGAGCCGTGGTGTGCGTTTTCGCCGAAAACGCGTTTTTGGCAGAAAACGTGTACGTTTGCACTTCCCAGCCACAGGGAAGCTGCTAGCCGGGAATTCTCTGCCTGGTTCTACCCGCTGCCCGGAACGCTACGCAGGGCAAAAGCGATTCTCGTCCTCCGTGCTTGCTTTTTCTCAGAAAGAGCCGTTGTGTGCTTTTTCGCCGAAAACGCGTTTTTGGCCGAAAACATGTACGTTTGCACTTCCCCGCCACAGGGAAGCTGCTAGCCGGGAATTCTCTGCCTGGTTCTACCCGCTGCCCGGAACGCTAGGCAGGGCAAAAGCGATTCTCGTCCTCCGTGCTTGCTTTTTCTCAGAAAGAGCCGTGGTGTGCGTTTTCGCCGGAAAATGCGTTTTTGGCCGAAAACGTGTACGTTTGCACTTCCCCGCCACAGGGAAGCTGCTAGCCGGGAATTCTCTGCCTGGTTCTACCCGCTGCCCGGAACGCTACGCAGGGCAAAAGCGGTTCTCGTCCTCCGTGCTTGCTTTTTCTCAGAAAGAGCCGTGGTGTGCGTTTTCGCCGGAAAATGCGTTTTCGGCCGAAAACGTGTACGTTTGCACTTCCCCGCCACAGGGAAGCTGCTAGCCGGGAATTCTCTGCCTGGTTCTACCCGCTGCCCGGAACGCTACGCAGGGCAAAAGCGATTCTCGTCCTCCGTGCTTGCTTTTTCTCAGAAAGAGCCGTGGTGTGCGTTTTCGCCGGAAAATGCGTTTTCGGCCGAAAACGTGTACGTTTGCACTTCCCCGCCACAGGGAAGGTGCTAGCCGGGAATTCTCTGCCTGGTTCTACCCGCTGCCCGGAACGCTACGCAGGGCAAAAGCGATTCTCGTCCTCCGTGCTTGCTTTTTCTCAGAAAGAGCCGTGGTGTGCGTTTTCGCCGGAAAACGCGTTTTCGGCCGAAAACGTGTACGTTTGCACTTCCCGGCCACAGGGAAGCTGCTAGCCGGGAATTCTCTGCCTGGTTCTACCCGCTGCCCGGAACGCTACGCAGGGCAAAAGCGATTCTCGTCCTCCGTGCTTGCTTTTTCTCAGAAAGAGCCGTGGTGTGCGTTTTCGCCGGAAAACGCGTTTTCGGCCGAAAACGTGTACGTTTGCACTTCCCCGCCACAGGGAAGCTGCTAGCCGGGAATTCTCTGCCTGGTTCTACCCGCTGCCCGGAACGCTACGCAGGGCAAAAGCGATTCTCGTCCTCCGTGCTTGCTTTTTCTCAGAAAGAGCCGTGGTGTGCGTTTTCGCCGGAAAACGCGTTTTCGGCCGAAAACGTGTACGTTTGCACTTCCCCGCCACAGGGAAGCTGCTAGCCGGGAATTCTCTGCCTGGTTCTACCCGCTGCCCGGAACGCTACGCAGGGCAAAAGCGATTCTCGTCCTCCGTGCTTGCTTTTTCTCAGAAAGAACCGTGGTGTGCGTTTTCCCCGGAAAACGCGTTTTCGGCCGAAAACGTGTACGTTTGCACTTCCCCGCCACAGGGAAGCTGCTAGCCGGGAATTCTCTGCCTGGTTCTACCCGCTGCCCGGAACGCTACGCAGGGCAAAAGCGATTCTCGTCCTCCGTGCTTGCTTTTTCTCAGAAAGAGCCGTGGTGTGCGTTTTCGCCGGAAAACGCGTTTTCGGCCGAAAACGTGTACGTTTGCACTTCCCCGCCACAGGGAAGCTGCTAGCCCGGAATTCTCTGCCTGGTTCTACCCGCTGCCCGGAACGCTACGCAGGGCAAAAGCGATTCTCGTCCTCCGTGCTTGCTTTTTCTCAGAAAGAGCCGTGGTGTGCGTTTTCGCCGGAAAACGCGTTTTCGGCCGAAAACGTGTACGTTTGCACTTCCCCGCCACAGGGAAGCTGCTAGCCGGGAATTCTCTGCCTGGTTCTACCCGCTGCCCGGAACGCTACGCAGGGCAAAAGCGATTCTCGTCCTCCGTGCTTGCTTTTTCTCAGCAAGAGCCGTGGTGTGCGTTTTCCCCGGAAAACGCGTTTTCGGCCGAAAACGTGTACGTTTGCACTTCCCCGCCACAGGGAAGCTGCTAGCCGGGAATTCTCTGCCTGGTTCTACCCGCTGCCCGGAACGCTACGCAGGGCAAAAGCGATTCTCGTCCTCCGTGCTTGCTTTTTCTCAGAAAGAACCGTGGTGTGCGTTTTCCCCGGAAAACGCGTTTTCGGCCGAAAACGTGTACGTTTGCACTTCCCCGCCACAGGGAAGGTGCTAGCCGGGAATTCTCTGCCTGGTTCTACCCGCTGCCCGGAACGCTACGCAGGGCAAAAGCGATTCTCGTCCTCCGTGCTTGCTTTTTCTCAGAAAGAGCCGTGGTGTGCGTTTTCGCCGGAAAACGCGTTTTCGGCCGAAAACGTGTACGTTTGCACTTCCCGGCCACAGGGAAGCTGCTAGCCGGGAATTCTCTGCCTGGTTCTACCCGCTGCCCGGAACGCTACGCAGGGCAAAAGCGGTTCTCGTCCTCCGTGCTTGCTTTTTCTCAGAAAGAGCCGTGGTGTGCGTTTTCGCCGGAAAATGCGTTTTCGGCCGAAAACGTGTACGTTTGCACTTCCCCGCCACAGGGAAGCTGCTAGCCGGGAATTCTCTGCCTGGTTCTACCCGCTGCCCGGAACGCTACGCAGGGCAAAAGCGATTCTCGTCCTCCGTGCTTGCTTTTTCTCAGAAAGAGCCGTGGTGTGCGTTTTCGCCGGAAAATGCGTTTTCGGCCGAAAACGTGTACGTTTGCACTTCCCCGCCACAGGGAAGCTGCTAGCCGGGAATTCTCTGCCTGGTTCTACCCGCTGCCCGGAACGCTACGCAGGGCAAAAGCGATTCTCGTCCTCCGTGCTTGCTTTTTCTCAGAAAGAGCCGTGGTGTGCGTTTTCGCCGAAAACGCGTTTTTGGCAGAAAACGTGTACGTTTGCACTTCCCAGCCACAGGGAAGCTGCTAGCCGGGAATTCTCTGCCTGGTTCTACCCGCTGCCCGGAACGCTACGCAGGGCAAAAGCGATTCTCGTCCTCCGTGCTTGCTTTTTCTCAGAAAGAGCCGTTGTGTGCTTTTTCGCCGAAAACGCGTTTTTGGCCGAAAACGTGTACGTTTGCACTTCCCAGCCACAGGAAAGCTGCTAGCCGGGAATTCTCTGCCTGGTTCTACCCGCTGCCCGGAACGCTAGGCAGGGCAAAAGCGATTCTCGTCCTCCGTGCTTGCTTTTTCTCAGAAAGAGCCGTGGTGTGCGTTTTCGCCGGAAAACGCGTTTTCGGCCGAAAACGTGTACGTTTGCACTTCCCCGCCACAGGGAAGCTGCTAGCCGGGAATTCTCTGCCTGGTTCTACCCGCTGCCCGGAACGCTACGCAGGGCAAAAGCGATTCTCGTCCTCCGTGCTTGCTTTTTCTCAGAAAGAACCGTGGTGTGCGTTTTCGCCGGAAAACGCGTTTTCGGCCGAAAACGTGTACGTTTGCACTTCCCCGCCACAGGGAAGCTGCTAGCCGGGAATTCTCTGCCTGGTTCTACCCGCTGCCCGGAACGCTAGGCAGGGCAAAAGCGATTCTCGTCCTCCGTGCTTGCTTTTTCTCAGAAAGAGCCGTGGTGTGCGTTTTCGCCGGAAAACGCGTTTTCGGCCGAAAACGTGTACGTTTGCACTTCCCCGCCACAGGGAAGCTGCTAGCCGGGAATTCTCTGCCTGGTTCTACCCGCTGCCCGGAACGCTACGCAGGGCAAAAGCGATTCTCGTCCTCCGTGCTTGCTTTTTCTCAGAAAGAGCCGTGGTGTGCGTTTTCGCCGGAAAACGCGTTTTCGGCCGAAAACGTGTACGTTTGCACTTCCCCGCCACAGGGAAGCTGCTAGCCGGGAATTCTCTGCCTGGTTCTACCCGCTGCCCGGAACGCTACGCAGGGCAAAAGCGATTCTCGTCCTCCGTGCTTGCTTTTTCTCAGAAAGAGCCGTTGTGTGCTTTTTCGCCGAAAACGCGTTTTTGGCCGAAAACGTGTACGTTTGCACTTCCCAGCCACAGGAAAGCTGCTAGCCGGGAATTCTCTGCCTGGTTCTACCCGCTGCCCGGAACGCTAGGCAGGGCAAAAGCGATTCTCGTCCTCCGTGCTTGCTTTTTCTCAGAAAGAGCCGTGGTGTGCGTTTTCCCCGGAAAACGCGTTTTCGGCCGAAAACGTGTACGTTTGCACTTCCCCGCCACAGGGAAGCTGCTAGCCGGGAATTCTCTGCCTGGTTCTACCCGCTGCCCGGAACGCTACGCAGGGCAAAAGCGATTCTCGTCCTCCGTGCTTGCTTTTTCTCAGAAAGAGCCGTGGTGTGCGTTTTCGCCGGAAAACGCGTTTTCGGCCGAAAACGTGTACGTTTGCACTTCCCCGCCACAGGGAAGCTGCTAGCCGGGAATTCTCTGCCTGGTTCTACCCGCTGCCCGGAACGCTACGCAGGGCAAAAGCGATTCTCGTCCTCCGTGCTTGCTTTTTCTCAGAAAGAGCCGTTGTGTGCTTTTTCGCCGAAAACGCGTTTTTGGCCGAAAACGTGTACGTTTGCACTTCCCCGCCACAGGGAAGGTGCTAGCCGGGAATTCTCTGCCTGGTTCTACCCGCTGCCCGGAACGCTAGGCAGGGCAAAAGCGATTCTCGTCCTCCGTGCTTGCTTTTTCTCAGAAAGAGCCGTGGTGTGCGTTTTCGCCGGAAAACGCATTTTCGGCCGAAAACGTGTACGTTTGCACTTCCCCGCCACAGGGAAGCTGCTAGCCGGGAATTCTCTGCCTGGTTCTACCCGCTGCCCGGAACGCTACGCAGGGCAAAAGCGATTCTCGTCCTCCGTGCTTGCTTTTTCTCAGAAAGAGCCGTTGTGTGCTTTTTCGCCGAAAACGCGTTTTTGGCCGAAAACGTGTACGTTTGCACTTCCCAGCCACAGGAAAGCTGCTAGCCGGGAATTCTCTGCCTGGTTCTACCCGCTGCCCGGAACGCTACGCAGGGCAAAAGCGATTCTCGTCCTCCGTGCTTGCTTTTTCTCAGAAAGAGCCGTGGTGTGCGTTTTCGCCGGAAAACGCGTTTTCGGCCGAAAACGTGTACGTTTGCACTTCCCCGCCACAGGGAAGCTGCTAGCCGGGAATTCTCTGCCTGGTTCTACCCGCTGCCCGGAACGCTACGCAGGGCAAAAGCGATTCTCGTCCTCCGTGCTTGCTTTTTCTCAGAAAGAACCGTGGTGTGCGTTTTCCCCGGAAAACGCGTTTTCGGCCGAAAACGTGTACGTTTGCACTTCCCCGCCACAGGGAAGCTGCTAGCCGGGAATTCTCTGCCTGGTTCTACCCGCTGCCCGGAACGCTACGCAGGGCAAAAGCGATTCTCGTCCTCCGTGCTTGCTTTTTCTCAGAAAGAGCCGTGGTGTGCGTTTTCGCCGGAAAACGCGTTTTCGGCCGAAAACGTGTACGTTTGCACTTCCCGGCCACAGGAAAGCTGCTAGCCGGGAATTCTCTGCCTGGTTCTACCCGCTGCCCGGAACGCTACGCAGGGCAAAAGCGGTTCTCGTCCTCCGTGCTTGCTTTTTCTCAGAAAGAGCCGTGGTGTGCGTTTTCGCCGGAAAATGCGTTTTCGGCCGAAAACGTGTACGTTTGCACTTCCCCGCCACAGGGAAGCTGCTAGCCGGGAATTCTCTGCCTGGTTCTACCCGCTGCCCGGAACGCTACGCAGGGCAAAAGCGATTCTCGTCCTCCGTGCTTGCTTTTTCTCAGAAAGAGCCGTGGTGTGCGTTTTCGCCGGAAAACGCGTTTTCGGCCGAAAACGTGTACGTTTGCACTTCCCCGCCACAGGGAAGCTGCTAGCCGGGAATTCTCTGCCTGGTTCTAGCCGCTGCCCGGAACGCTACGCAGGGCAAAAGCGATTCTCGTCCTCCGTGCTTGCTTTTTCTCAGAAAGAGCCGTGGTGTGCGTTTTCGCCGAAAACGCGTTTTTGGCAGAAAACGTGTACGTTTGCACTTCCCCGCCACAGGGAAGCTGCTAGCCGGGAATTCTCTGCCTGGTTCTACCCGCTGCCCGGAACGCTACGCAGGGCAAAAGCGATTCTCGTCCTCCGTGCTTGCTTTTTCTCAGAAAGAGCCGTGGTGTGCGTTTTCCCCGGAAAACGCGTTTTCGGCCGAAAACGTGTACGTTTGCACTTCCCCGCCACAGGGAAGCTGC
This sequence comes from Athene noctua, assembly GCF_965140245.1. NCBI lineage: Eukaryota > Metazoa > Chordata > Aves > Strigiformes > Strigidae > Athene > Athene noctua. The sequence continues at coordinate 201,086 of NW_027437655.1, read as the reverse complement.
TAGCCGGGAATTCTCTGCCTGGTTCTACCCGCTGCCCGGAACGCTACGCAGGGCAAAAGCGATTCTCGTCCTCCGTGCTTGCTTTTTCTCAGAAAGAACCGTGGTGTGCGTTTTCCCCGGAAAACGCGTTTTCGGCCGAAAACGTGTACGTTTGCACTTCCCCGCCACAGGGAAGCTGCTAGCCGGGAATTCTCTGCCTGGTTCTACCCGCTGCCCGGAACGCTACGCAGGGCAAAAGCGATTCTCGTCCTCCGTGCTTGCTTTTTCTCAGAAAGAGCCGTGGTGTGCGTTTTCGCCGGAAAACGCGTTTTCGGCCGAAAACGTGTACGTTTGCACTTCCCGGCCACAGGGAAGCTGCTAGCCGGGAATTCTCTGCCTGGTTCTACCCGCTGCCCGGAACGCTACGCAGGGCAAAAGCGGTTCTCGTCCTCCGTGCTTGCTTTTTCTCAGAAAGAGCCGTGGTGTGCGTTTTCGCCGGAAAATGCGTTTTCGGCCGAAAACGTGTACGTTTGCACTTCCCCGCCACAGGGAAGCTGCTAGCCGGGAATTCTCTGCCTGGTTCTACCCGCTGCCCGGAACGCTACGCAGGGCAAAAGCGATTCTCGTCCTCCGTGCTTGCTTTTTCTCAGAAAGAGCCGTGGTGTGCTTTTTCGCCGAAAACGCGTTTTTGGCCGAAAACGTGTACGTTTGCACTTCCCCGCCACAGGGAAGCTGCTAGCCGGGAATTCTCTGCCTGGTTCTACCCGCTGCCCGGAACGCTAGGCAGGGCAAAAGCGATTCTCGTCCTCCGTGCTTGCTTTTTCTCAGAAAGAGCCGTGGTGTGCGTTTTCGCCGGAAAACGCGTTTTCGGCCGAAAACGTGTACGTTTGCACTTCCCCGCCACAGGGAAGCTGCTAGCCGGGAATTCTCTGCCTGGTTCTACCCGCTGCCCGGAACGCTACGCAGGGCAAAAGCGATTCTCGTCCTCCGTGCTTGCTTTTTCTCAGAAAGAGCCGTGGTGTGCGTTTTCGCCGAAAACGCGTTTTTGGCAGAAAACGTGTACGTTTGCACTTCCCCGCCACAGGGAAGCTGCTAGCCGGGAATTCTCTGCCTGGTTCTACCCGCTGCCCGGAACGCTACGCAGGGCAAAAGCGATTCTCGTCCTCCGTGCTTGCTTTTTCTCAGAAAGAGCCGTGGTGTGCGTTTTCCCCGGAAAACGCGTTTTCGGCCGAAAACGTGTACGTTTGCACTTCCCCGCCACAGGGAAGCTGCTAGCCGGGAATTCTCTGCCTGGTTCTACCCGCTGCCCGGAACGCTACGCAGGGCAAAAGCGATTCTCGTCCTCCGTGCTTGCTTTTTCTCAGAAAGAACCGTGGTGTGCGTTTTCCCCGGAAAACGCGTTTTCGGCCGAAAACGTGTACGTTTGCACTTCCCCGCCACAGGGAAGCTGCTAGCCGGGAATTCTCTGCCTGGTTCTACCCGCTGCCCGGAACGCTACGCAGGGCAAAAGCGATTCTCGTCCTCCGTGCTTGCTTTTTCTCAGAAAGAGCCGTGGTGTGCGTTTTCGCCGGAAAACGCGTTTTCGGCCGAAAACGTGTACGTTTGCACTTCCCCGCCACAGGGAAGCTGCTAGCCGGGAATTCTCTGCCTGGTTCTACCCGCTGCCCGGAACGCTACGCAGGGCAAAAGCGATTCTCGTCCTCCGTGCTTGCTTTTTCTCAGAAAGAGCCGTTGTGTGCTTTTTCGCCGAAAACGCGTTTTTGGCCGAAAACGTGTACGTTTGCACTTCCCAGCCACAGGAAAGCTGCTAGCCGGGAATTCTCTGCCTGGTTCTACCCGCTGCCCGGAACGCTAGGCAGGGCAAAAGCGATTCTCGTCCTCCGTGCTTGCTTTTTCTCAGAAAGAGCCGTGGTGTGCGTTTTCGCCGGAAAACGCGTTTTCGGCCGAAAACGTGTACGTTTGCACTTCCCCGCCACAGGGAAGCTGCTAGCCGGGAATTCTCTGCCTGGTTCTACCCGCTGCCCGGAACGCTACGCAGGGCAAAAGCGATTCTCGTCCTCCGTGCTTGCTTTTTCTCAGAAAGAGCCGTGGTGTGCGTTTTCCCCGGAAAACGCGTTTTCGGCCGAAAACGTGTACGTTTGCACTTCCCCGCCACAGGGAAGCTGCTAGCCGGGAATTCTCTGCCTGGTTCTACCCGCTGCCCGGAACGCTACGCAGGGCAAAAGCGGTTCTCGTCCTCCGTGCTTCCTTTTTCTCAGAAAGAGCCGTGGTGTGCGTTTTCGCCGGAAAACGCGTTTTCGGCCGAAAACGTGTACGTTTGCACTTCACAGCCACAGGGAAGGTGCTAGCCGGGAATTCTCTGCCTGGTTCTACCCGCTGCCCGGAACGCTACGCAGGGCAAAAGCGATTCTCGTCCTCCGTGCTTGCTTTTTCTCAGAAAGAGCCGTGGTGTGCGTTTTCCCCGGAAAACGCGTTTTCGGCCGAAAACGTGTACGTTTGCACTTCCCCGCCACAGGGAAGCTGCTAGCCGGGAATTCTCTGCCTGGTTCTACCCGCTGCCCGGAACGCTACGCAGGGCAAAAGCGATTCTCGTCCTCCGTGCTTGCTTTTTCTCAGAAAGAACCGTGGTGTGCGTTTTCCCCGGAAAACGCGTTTTCGGCCGAAAACGTGTACGTTTGCACTTCCCCGCCACAGGGAAGCTGCTAGCCGGGAATTCTCTGCCTGGTTCTACCCGCTGCCCGGAACGCTACGCAGGGCAAAAGCGATTCTCGTCCTCCGTGCTTGCTTTTTCTCAGAAAGAGCCGTGGTGTGCGTTTTCGCCGGAAAACGCGTTTTCGGCCGAAAACGTGTACGTTTGCACTTCCCCGCCACAGGGAAGCTGCTAGCCGGGAATTCTCTGCCTGGTTCTACCCGCTGCCCGGAACGCTACGCAGGGCAAAAGCGATTCTCGTCCTCCGTGCTTGCTTTTTCTCAGAAAGAGCCGTGGTGTGCGTTTTCGCCGGAAAATGCGTTTTCGGCCGAAAACGTGTACGTTTGCACTTCCCCACCACAGGGAAGCTGCTAGCCGGGAATTCTCTGCCTGGTTCTACCCGCTGCCCGGAACGCTACGCAGGGCAAAAGCGATTCTCGTCCTCCGTGCTTGCTTTTTCTCAGAAAGAGCCGTGGTGTGCGTTTTCGCCGAAAACGTGTTTTTGGCAGAAAACGTGTACGTTTCCACTTCCCCGCCACAGGGAAGCTGCTAGCCGGGAATTCTCTGCCTGGTTCTACCCGCTGCCCGGAACGCTACGCAGGGCAAAAGCGATTCTCGTCCTCCGTGCTTGCTTTTTCTCAGAAAGAGCCGTGGTGTGCGTTTTCCCCGGAAAACGCGTTTTCGGCCGAAAACGTGTACGTTTGCACTTCCCCGCCACAGGGAAGCTGCTAGCCGGGAATTCTCTGCCTGGTTCTACCCGCTGCCCGGAACGCTACGCAGGGCAAAAGCGATTCTCGTCCTCCGTGCTTGCTTTTTCTCAGAAAGAACCGTGGTGTGCGTTTTCCCCGGAAAACGCGTTTTCGGCCGAAAACGTGTACGTTTGCACTTCCCCGCCACAGGGAAGCTGCTAGCCGGGAATTCTCTGCCTGGTTCTACCCGCTGCCCGGAACGCTACGCAGGGCAAAAGCGATTCTCGTCCTCCGTGCTTGCTTTTTCTCAGAAAGAGCCGTGGTGTGCGTTTTCGCCGGAAAACGCGTTTTTGGCCGAAAACGTGTACGTTTGCACTTCCCAGCCACAGGAAAGCTGCTAGCCGGGAATTCTCTGCCTGGTTCTACCCGCTGCCCGGAACGCTAGGCAGGGCAAAAGCGATTCTCGTCCTCCGTGCTTGCTTTTTCTCAGAAAGAGCCGTGGTGTGCGTTTTCCCCGGAAAACGCGTTTTCGGCCGAAAACGTGTACGTTTGCACTTCCCCGCCACAGGGAAGCTGCTAGCCGGGAATTCTCCGCCTGGTTCTACCCGCTGCCCGGAACGCTACGCAGGGCAAAAGCGATTCTCGTCCTCCGTGCTTGCTTTTTCTCAGAAAGAGCCGTGGTGTGCGTTTTCGCCGGAAAACGCGTTTTCGGCCGAAAACGTGTACGTTTGCACTTCCCCGCCACAGGGAAGCTGCTAGCCGGGAATTCTCTGCCTGGTTCTACCCGCTGCCCGGAACGCTACGCAGGGCAAAAGCGATTCTCGTCCTCCGTGCTTGCTTTTTCTCAGAAAGAGCCGTTGTGTGCTTTTTCGCCGAAAACGCGTTTTTGGCCGAAAACGTGTACGTTTGCACTTCCCAGCCACAGGAAAGCTGCTAGCCGGGAATTCTCTGCCTGGTTCTACCCGCTGCCCGGAACGCTAGGCAGGGCAAAAGCGATTCTCGTCCTCCGTGCTTGCTTTTTCTCAGAAAGAGCCGTGGTGTGCGTTTTCCCCGGAAAACGCGTTTTCGGCCGAAAACGTGTACGTTTGCATTTCCCCGCCACAGGGAAGCTGCTAGCCGGGAATTCTCTGCCTGGTTCTACCCGCTGCCCGGAACGCTACGCAGGGCAAAAGCGATTCTCGTCCTCCGTGCTTGCTTTTTCTCAGAAAGAACCGTGGTGTGCGTTTTCCCCGGAAAACGAGTTTTCGGCCGAAAACGTGTACGTTTGCACTTCCCCGCCACAGGGAAGCTGCTAGCCGGGAATTCTCTGCCTGGTTCTACCCGCTGCCCGGAACGCTACGCAGGGCAAAAGCGATTCTCGTCCTCCGTGCTTGCTTTTTCTCAGAAAGAGCCGTGGTGTGCGTTTTCCCCGGAAAACGCGTTTTCGGCCGAAAACGTGTACGTTTGCACTTCCCGGCCACAGGGAAGCTGCTAGCCGGGAATTCTCTGCCTGGTTCTACCCGCTGCCCGGAACGCTACGCAGGGCAAAAGCGATTCTCGTCCTCCGTGCTTGCTTTTTCTCAGAAAGAGCCGTGGTGTGCGTTTTCGCCGGAAAACGCGTTTTCGGCCGAAAACGTGTACGTTTGCACTTCCCCGCCACAGGGAAGCTGCTAGCCGGGAATTCTCTGCCTGGTTCTACCCGCTGCCCGGAACGCTACGCAGGGCAAAAGCGGTTCTCGTCCTCCGTGCTTGCTTTTTCTCAGAAAGAGCCGTGGTGTGCGTTTTCGCCGAAAACGCGTTTTTGGCAGAAAACGTGTACGTTTGCACTTCCCCGCCACAGGGAAGCTGCTAGCCGGGAATTCTCTGCCTGGTTCTACCCGCTGCCCGGAACGCTAGGCAGGGCAAAAGCGATTCTCGTCCTCCGTGCTTGCTTTTTCTCAGAAAGAGCCGTGGTGTGCGTTTTCGCCGGAAAATGCGTTTTCGGCCGAAAACGTGTACGTTTGCACTTCCCCGCCACAGGGAAGCTGCTAGCCGGGAATTCTCTGCCTGGTTCTACCCGCTGCCCGGAACGCTACGCAGGGCAAAAGCGATTCTCGTCCTCCGTGCTTGCTTTTTCTCAGAAAGAGCCGTGGTGTGCGTTTTCGCCGGAAAACGCGTTTTCGGCCGAAAACGTGTACGTTTGCACTTCCCAGCCACAGGGAAGCTGCTAGCCGGGAATTCTCTGCCTGGTTCTACCCGCTGCCCGGAACGCTACGCAGGGCAAAAGCGATTCTCGTCCTCCGTGCTTGCTTTTTCTCAGAAAGAGCCGTGGTGTGCGTTTTCGCCGGAAAACGCGTTTTCGGCCGAAAACGTTTACGTTTGCACTTCCCCGCCACAGGGAAGCTGCTAGCCGGGAATTCTCTGCCTGGTTCTACCCGCTGCCCGGAACGCTACGCAGGGCAAAAGCGATTCTCGTCCTCCGTGCTTGCTTTTTCTCAGAAAGAGCCGTGGTGTGCGTTTTCGCCGGAAAACGCGTTTTCGGCTGAAAACGTGTACGTTTGCACTTCCCCGCCACAGGGAAGCTGCTAGCCGGGAATTCTCTGCCTGGTTCTACCCGCTGCCCGGAACGCTACGCAGGGCAAAAGCGATTCTCGTCCTCCGTGCTTGCTTTTTCTCAGAAAGAGCCGTGGTGTGCGTTTTCGCCGGAAAACGCGTTTTCGGCCGAAAACGTGTACGTTTGCACTTCCCCGCCACAGGGAAGCTGCTAGCCGGGAATTCTCTGCCTGGTTCTACCCGCTGCCCGGAACGCTACGCAGGGCAAAAGCGGTTCTCGTCCTCCGTGCTTGCTTTTTCTCAGAAAGAGCCGTGGTGTGCGTTTTCGCCGGAAAATGCGTTTTCGTCCGAAAACGTGTACGTTTGCACTTCCCCGCCACAGGGAAGCTGCTAGCCGGGAATTCTCTGCCTGGTTCTACCCGCTGCCCGGAACGCTACGCAGGGCAAAAGCGATTCTCGTCCTCCGTGCTTGCTTTTTCTCAGAAAGAGCCGTGGTGTGCGTTTTCGCCGGAAAATGCGTTTTCGGCCGAAAACGTGTACGTTTGCACTTCCCCGCCACAGGGAAGCTGCTAGCCGGGAATTCTCTGCCTGGTTCTACCCGCTGCCCGGAACGCTACGCAGGGCAAAAGCGATTCTCGTCCTCCGTGCTTGCTTTTTCTCAGAAAGAGCCGTGGTGTGCGTTTTCGCCGGAAAACGCGTTTTCGGCCGAAAACGTGTACGTTTGCACTTCCCAGCCACAGGGAAGCTGCTAGCCGGGAATTCTCTGCCTGGTTCTACCCGCTGCCCGGAACGCTAGGCAGGGCAAAAGCGATTCTCGTCCTCCGTGCTTGCTTTTTCTCAGAAAGAGCCGTGGTGTGCGTTTTCGCCCGAAAACGCGTTTTCGGCCGAAAACGTGTACGTTTGCACTTCCCCGCCACAGGGAAGCTGCTAGCCGGGAATTCTCTGCCTGGTTCTACCCGCTGCCCGGAACGCTACGCAGGGCAAAAGCGATTCTCGTCCTCCGTGCTTGCTTTTTCTCAGAAAGAGCCGTGGTGTGCGTTTTCGCCGGAAAACGCGTTTTCGGCCGAAAACGTGTACGTTTGCACTTCCCCGCCACAGGGAAGCTGCTAGCCGGGAATTCTCTGCCTGGTTCTACCCGCTGCCCGGAACGCTACGCAGGGCAAAAGCGATTCTCGTCCTCCGTGCTTGCTTTTTCTCAGAAAGAGCCGTGGTGTGCGTTTTCGCCGGAAAACGCGTTTTCGGCCGAAAACGTGTACGTTTGCACTTCCCGGCCACAGGGAAGCTGCTAGCCGGGAATTCTCTGCCTGGTTCTACCCGCTGCCCGGAACGCTACGCAGGGCAAAAGCGATTCTCGTCCTCCGTGCTTGCTTTTTCTCAGAAAGAGCCGTGGTGTGCGTTTTCGCCGAAAACGCGTTTTTGGCAGAAGACGTGACGTTTGCACTTCCCAGCCACAGGGAAGCTGCTAGCCGGGAATTATCTGCCTGGTTCTACCCGCTGCCCGGAACGCTACGCAGGGCAAAAGCGATTCTCGTCCTCCGTGCTTGCTTTTTCTCAGAAAGAGCCGTTGTGTGCTTTTTCGCCGAAAACGCGTTTTTGGCCGAAAACGTGTACGTTTGCACTTCCCAGCCACAGGAAAGCTGCTAGCCGGGAATTCTCTGCCTGGTTCTACCCGCTGCCCGGAACGCTAGGCAGGGCAAAAGCGATTCTCGTCCTCCGTGCTTGCTTTTTCTCAGAAAGAGCCGTGGTGTGCGTTTTCGCCGGAAAACGCGTTTTCGGCCGAAAACGTGTACGTTTGCACTTCCCCGCCACAGGGAAGTTGCTAGCCGGGAATTCTCTGCCTGGTTCTACCCGCTGCCCGGAACGCTACGCAGGGCAAAAGCGATTCTCGTCCTCCGTGCTTGCTTTTTCTCAGAAAGAGCCGTGGTGTGCGTTTTCCCCGGAAAACGCGTTTTCGGCCGAAAACGTGTACGTTTGCACTTCCCCGCCACAGGGAAGCTGCTAGCCGGGAATTCTCTGCCTGGTTCTACCCGCTGCCCGGAACGCTACGCAGGGCAAAAGCGATTCTCGTCCTCCGTGCTTGCTTTTTCTCAGAAAGAGCCGTGGTGTGCGTTTTCGCCGGAAAATGCGTTTTCGGCCGAAAACGTGTACGTTTGCACTTCCCCGCCACAGGGAAGCTGCTAGCCGGGAATTCTCTGCCTGGTTCTACCCGCTGCCCGGAACGCTAGGCAGGGCAAAAGCGATTCTCGTCCTCCGTGCTTGCTTTTTCTCAGAAAGAGCCGTGGTGTGCGTTTTCGCCGGAAAACGCGTTTTCGGCCGAAAACGTGTACGTTTGCACTTCCCAGCCACAGGGAAGCTGCTAGCCGGGAATTCTCTGCCTGGTTCTACCCGCTGCCCGGAACGCTAGGCAGGGCAAAAGCGATTCTCGTCCTCCGTGCTTGCTTTTTCTCAGAAAGAGCCGTGGTGTGCGTTTTCGCCGGAAAACGCGTTTTCGGCCGAAAACGTGTACGTTTGCACTTCCCCGCCACAGGGAAGCTGCTAGCCGGGAATTCTCTGCCTGGTTCTACCCGCTGCCCGGAACGCTACGCAGGGCAAAAGCGATTCTCGTCCTCCGTGCTTGCTTTTTCTCAGAAAGAGCCGTGGTGTGCGTTTTCGCCGGAAAACGCGTTTTCGGCCGAAAACGTGTACGTTTGCACTTCCCCGCCACAGGGAAGGTGCTAGCCGGGAATTCTCTGCCTGGTTCTACCCGCTGCCCGGAACGCTACGCAGGGCAAAAGCGATTCTCGTCCTCCGTGCTTGCTTTTTCTCAGAAAGAGCCGTGGTGTGCGTTTTCGCCGGAAAACGCGTTTTCGGCCGAAAACGTGTACGTTTGCACTTCCCCGCCACAGGGAAGCTGCTAGCCGGGAATTCTCTGCCTGGTTCTACCCGCTGCCCGGAACGCTACGCAGGGCAAAAGCGATTCTCGTCCTCCGTGCTTGCTTTTTCTCAGAAAGAGCCGTGGTGTGCGTTTTCGCCGGAAAATGCGTTTTTGGCCGAAAACGTGTACGTTTGCACTTCCCCGCCACAGGGAAGCTGCTAGCCGGGAATTCTCTGCCTGGTTCTACCCGCTGCCCGGAACGCTACGCAGGGCAAAAGCGGTTCTCGTCCTCCGTGCTTGCTTTTTCTCAGAAAGAGCCGTGGTGTGCGTTTTCGCCGGAAAATGCGTTTTCGGCCGAAAACGTGTACGTTTGCACTTCCCCGCCACAGGGAAGCTGCTAGCCGGGAATTCTCTGCCTGGTTCTACCCGCTGCCCGGAACGCTACGCAGGGCAAAAGCGATTCTCGTCCTCCGTGCTTGCTTTTTCTCAGAAATAGCCGTGGTGTGCGTTTTCGCCGGAAAATGCGTTTTCGGCCGAAAACGTGTACGTTTGCACTTCCCCGCCACAGGGAAGCTGCTAGCCGGGAATTCTCTGCCTGGTTCTACCCGCTGCCCGGAACGCTACGCAGGGCAAAAGCGATTCTCGTCCTCCGTGCTTGCTTTTTCTCAGAAAGAGCCGTGGTGTGCGTTTTCCCCGGAAAACGCGTTTTCGGCCGGAAACGTGTACGTTTGCACTTCCCCGCCACAGGGAAGCTGCTAGCCGGGAATTCTCTGCCTGGTTCTACCCGCTGCCCGGAACGCTACGCAGGGCAAAAGCGATTCTCGTCCTCCGTGCTTGCTTTTTCTCAGAAAGAGCCGTGGTGTGCGTTTTCGCCGAAAACGCGTTTTTGGCAGAAAACGTGTACGTTTGCACTTCCCAGCCACAGGGAAGCTGCTAGCCGGGAATTATCTGCCTGGTTCTACCCGCTGCCCGGAACGCTACGCAGGGCAAAAGCGATTCTCGTCCTCCGTGCTTGTTTTCTCAGAAAGAGCCGTTGTGTGCTTTTTCGCCGAAAACGCGTTTTTGGCCGAAAACGTGTACGTTTGCACTTCCCAGCCACAGGAAAGCTGCTAGACGGGAATTCTCTGCCTGGTTCTACCCGCTGCCCGGAACGCTACGCAGGGCAAAAGCGATTCTCGTCCTCCGTGCTTGCTTTTTCTCAGAAAGAGCCGTGGTGTGCGTTTTCGCCGGAAAATGCGTTTTCGGCCGAAAACGTGTACGTTTGCACTTCCCCGCCACAGGGAAGCTGCTAGCCGGGAATTCTCTGCCTGGTTCTACCCGCTGCCCGGAACGCTACGCAGGGCAAAAGCGATTCTCGTCCTCCGTGCTTGCTTTTTCTCAGAAAGAGCCGTGGTGTGCGTTTTCGCCGGAAAACGCGTTTTCGGCCGAAAACGTGTACGTTTGCACTTCCCCGCCACAGGGAAGCTGCTAGCCGGGAATTCTCTGCCTGGTTCTACCCGCTGCCCGGAACGCTACGCAGGGCAAAAGCGATTCTCGTCCTCCGTGCTTGCTTTTTCTCAGAAAGAGCCGTTGTGTGCTTTTTCGCCGAAAACGCGTTTTTGGCCGAAAACGTGTACGTTTGCACTTCCCAGCCACAGGAAAGCTGCTAGCCGGGAATTCTCTGCCTGGTTCTACCCGCTGCCCGGAACGCTAGGCAGGGCAAAAGCGATTCTCGTCCTCCGTGCTTGCTTTTTCTCAGAAAGAGCCGTGGTGTGCGTTTTCGCCGGAAAACGCGTTTTCGGCCGAAAACGTGTACGTTTGCACTTCCCCGCCACAGGGAAGCTGCTAGCCGGGAATTCTCTGCCTGGTTCTACCCGCTGCCCGGAACGCTACGCAGGGCAAAAGCGATTCTCGTCCTCCGTGCTTGCTTTTTCTCAGAAAGAGCCGTGGTGTGCGTTTTCGCCGGAAAACGCGTTTTCGGCCGAAAACGTGTACGTTTGCACTTCCCCGCCACAGGGAAGCTGCTAGCCGGGAATTCTCTGCCTGGTTCTACCCGCTGCCCGGAACGCTACGCAGGGCAAAAGCGATTCTCGTCCTCCGTGCTTGCTTTTTCTCAGAAAGAGCCGTGGTGTGCGTTTTCGCCGAAAACGCGTTTTTGGCAGAAAACGTGTACGTTTGCACTTCCCCGCCACAGGGAAGCTGCTAGCCGGGAATTCTCTGCCTGGTTCTACCCGCTGCCCGGAACGCTACGCAGGGCAAAAGCGATTCTCGTCCTCCGTGCTTGCTTTTTCTCAGAAAGAGCCGTGGTGTGCGTTTTCGCCGGAAAACGCGTTTTCGGCCGAAAACGTGTACGTTTGCACTTCCCCGCCACAGGGAAGCTGCTAGCCGGGAATTCTCTGCCTGGTTCTACCCGCTGCCCGGAACGCTACGCAGGGCAAAAGCGATTCTCGTCCTCCGTGCTTGCTTTTTCTCAGAAAGAGCCGTGGTGTGCGTTTTCGCCGAAAACGCGTTTTTGGCAGAAAACGTGTACGTTTGCACTTCCCAGCCACAGGGAAGCTGCTAGCCGGGAATTCTCTGCCTGGTTCTACCCGCTGCCCGGAACGCTACGCAGGGCAAAAGCGATTCTCGTCCTCCGTGCTTGCTTTTTCTCAGAAAGAGCCGTTGTGTGCTTTTTCGCCGAAAACGCGTTTTTGGCCGAAAACATGTACGTTTGCACTTCCCCGCCACAGGGAAGCTGCTAGCCGGGAATTCTCTGCCTGGTTCTACCCGCTGCCCGGAACGCTAGGCAGGGCAAAAGCGATTCTCGTCCTCCGTGCTTGCTTTTTCTCAGAAAGAGCCGTGGTGTGCGTTTTCGCCGGAAAATGCGTTTTTGGCCGAAAACGTGTACGTTTGCACTTCCCCGCCACAGGGAAGCTGCTAGCCGGGAATTCTCTGCCTGGTTCTACCCGCTGCCCGGAACGCTACGCAGGGCAAAAGCGGTTCTCGTCCTCCGTGCTTGCTTTTTCTCAGAAAGAGCCGTGGTGTGCGTTTTCGCCGGAAAATGCGTTTTCGGCCGAAAACGTGTACGTTTGCACTTCCCCGCCACAGGGAAGCTGCTAGCCGGGAATTCTCTGCCTGGTTCTACCCGCTGCCCGGAACGCTACGCAGGGCAAAAGCGATTCTCGTCCTCCGTGCTTGCTTTTTCTCAGAAAGAGCCGTGGTGTGCGTTTTCGCCGGAAAATGCGTTTTCGGCCGAAAACGTGTACGTTTGCACTTCCCCGCCACAGGGAAGGTGCTAGCCGGGAATTCTCTGCCTGGTTCTACCCGCTGCCCGGAACGCTACGCAGGGCAAAAGCGATTCTCGTCCTCCGTTCTTGCTTTTTCTCAGAAAGAGCCGTGGTGTGCGTTTTCGCCGGAAAACGCGTTTTCGGCCGAAAACGTGTACGTTTGCACTTCCCGGCCACAGGGAAGCTGCTAGCCGGGAATTCTCTGCCTGGTTCTACCCGCTGCCCGGAACGCTACGCAGGGCAAAAGCGATTCTCGTCCTCCGTGCTTGCTTTTTCTCAGAAAGAGCCGTGGTGTGCGTTTTCGCCGGAAAACGCGTTTTCGGCCGAAAACGTGTACGTTTGCACTTCCCCGCCACAGGGAAGCTGCTAGCCGGGAATTCTCTGCCTGGTTCTACCCGCTGCCCGGAACGCTACGCAGGGCAAAAGCGATTCTCGTCCTCCGTGCTTGCTTTTTCTCAGAAAGAGCCGTGGTGTGCGTTTTCGCCGGAAAACGCGTTTTCGGCCGAAAACGTGTACGTTTGCACTTCCCCGCCACAGGGAAGCTGCTAGCCGGGAATTCTCTGCCTGGTTCTACCCGCTGCCCGGAACGCTACGCAGGGCAAAAGCGATTCTCGTCCTCCGTGCTTGCTTTTTCTCAGAAAGAACCGTGGTGTGCGTTTTCCCCGGAAAACGCGTTTTCGGCCGAAAACGTGTACGTTTGCACTTCCCCGCCACAGGGAAGCTGCTAGCCGGGAATTCTCTGCCTGGTTCTACCCGCTGCCCGGAACGCTACGCAGGGCAAAAGCGATTCTCGTCCTCCGTGCTTGCTTTTTCTCAGAAAGAGCCGTGGTGTGCGTTTTCGCCGGAAAACGCGTTTTCGGCCGAAAACGTGTACGTTTGCACTTCCCCGCCACAGGGAAGCTGCTAGCCCGGAATTCTCTGCCTGGTTCTACCCGCTGCCCGGAACGCTACGCAGGGCAAAAGCGATTCTCGTCCTCCGTGCTTGCTTTTTCTCAGAAAGAGCCGTGGTGTGCGTTTTCGCCGGAAAACGCGTTTTCGGCCGAAAACGTGTACGTTTGCACTTCCCCGCCACAGGGAAGCTGCTAGCCGGGAATTCTCTGCCTGGTTCTACCCGCTGCCCGGAACGCTACGCAGGGCAAAAGCGATTCTCGTCCTCCGTGCTTGCTTTTTCTCAGCAAGAGCCGTGGTGTGCGTTTTCCCCGGAAAACGCGTTTTCGGCCGAAAACGTGTACGTTTGCACTTCCCCGCCACAGGGAAGCTGCTAGCCGGGAATTCTCTGCCTGGTTCTACCCGCTGCCCGGAACGCTACGCAGGGCAAAAGCGATTCTCGTCCTCCGTGCTTGCTTTTTCTCAGAAAGAACCGTGGTGTGCGTTTTCCCCGGAAAACGCGTTTTCGGCCGAAAACGTGTACGTTTGCACTTCCCCGCCACAGGGAAGGTGCTAGCCGGGAATTCTCTGCCTGGTTCTACCCGCTGCCCGGAACGCTACGCAGGGCAAAAGCGATTCTCGTCCTCCGTGCTTGCTTTTTCTCAGAAAGAGCCGTGGTGTGCGTTTTCGCCGGAAAACGCGTTTTCGGCCGAAAACGTGTACGTTTGCACTTCCCGGCCACAGGGAAGCTGCTAGCCGGGAATTCTCTGCCTGGTTCTACCCGCTGCCCGGAACGCTACGCAGGGCAAAAGCGATTCTCGTCCTCCGTGCTTGCTTTTTCTCAGAAAGAGCCGTGGTGTGCGTTTTCGCCGGAAAATGCGTTTTCGGCCGAAAACGTGTACGTTTGCACTTCCCCGCCACAGGGAAGCTGCTAGCCGGGAATTCTCTGCCTGGTTCTACCCGCTGCCCGGAACGCTACGCAGGGCAAAAGCGATTCTCGTCCTCCGTGCTTGCTTTTTCTCAGAAAGAGCCGTGGTGTGCGTTTTCGCCGGAAAATGCGTTTTCGGCCGAAAACGTGTACGTTTGCACTTCCCCGCCACAGGGAAGCTGCTAGCCGGGAATTCTCTGCCTGGTTCTACCCGCTGCCCGGAACGCTACGCAGGGCAAAAGCGATTCTCGTCCTCCGTGCTTGCTTTTTCTCAGAAAGAGCCGTGGTGTGCGTTTTCGCCGGAAAACGCGTTTTCGGCCGAAAACGTGTACGTTTGCACTTCCCCGCCACAGGGAAGCTGCTAGCCGGGAATTCTCTGCCTGGTTCTACCCGCTGCCCGGAACGCTACGCAGGGCAAAAGCGATTCTCGTCCTCCGTGCTTGCTTTTTCTCAGAAAGAGCCGTGGTGTGCGTTTTCGCCGAAAACGCGTTTTTGGCAGAAAACGTGTACGTTTGCACTTCCCAGCCACAGGGAAGCTGCTAGCCGGGAATTCTCTGCCTGGTTCTACCCGCTGCCCGGAACGCTACGCAGGGCAAAAGCGATTCTCGTCCTCCGTGCTTGCTTTTTCTCAGAAAGAGCCGTTGTGTGCTTTTTCGCCAAAAACGCGTTTTTGGCCGAAAACGTGTACGTTTGCACTTCCCAGCCACAGGAAAGCTGCTAGCCGGGAATTCTCTGCCTGGTTCTACCCGCTGCCCGGAACGCTAGGCAGGGCAAAAGCGATTCTCGTCCTCCGTGCTTGCTTTTTCTCAGAAAGAGCCGTGGTGTGCGTTTTCGCCGGAAAACGCGTTTTCGGCCGAAAACGTGTACGTTTGCACTTCCCCGCCACAGGGAAGCTGCTAGCCGGGAATTCTCTGCCTGGTTCTACCCGCTGTCCGGAACGCTACGCAGGGCAAAAGCGATTCTCGTCCTCCGTGCTTGCTTTTTCTCAGAAAGAACCGTGGTGTGCGTTTTCCCCGGAAAACGCGTTTTCGGCCGAAAACGTGTACGTTTGCACTTCCCCGCCACAGGGAAGCTGCTAGCCGGGAATTCTCTGCCTGGTTCTACCCGCTGCCCGGAACGCTAGGCAGGGCAAAAGCGATTCTCGTCCTCCGTGCTTGCTTTTTCTCAGAAAGAGCCGTGGTGTGCGTTTTCGCCGGAAAACGCGTTTTCGGCCGAAAACGTGTACGTTTGCACTTCCCCGCCACAGGGAAGCTGCTAGCCGGGAATTCTCTGCCTGGTTCTACCCGCTGCCCGGAACGCTACGCAGGGCAAAAGCGATTCTCGTCCTCCGTGCTTGCTTTTTCTCAGAAAGAGCCGTGGTGTGCGTTTTCGCCGGAAAACGCGTTTTCGGCCGAAAACGTGTACGTTTGCACTTCCCGGCCACAGGGAAGCTGCTAGCCGGGAATTCTCTGCCTGGTTCTACCCGCTGCCCGGAACGCTACGCAGGGCAAAAGCGATTCTCGTCCTCCGTGCTTGCTTTTTCTCAGAAAGAGCCGTTGTGTGCTTTTTCGCCGAAAACGCGTTTTTGGCCGAAAACGTGTACGTTTGCACTTCCCCGCCACAGGGAAGGTGCTAGCCGGGAATTCTCTGCCTGGTTCTACCCGCTGCCCGGAACGCTAGGCAGGGCAAAAGCGATTCTCGTCCTCCGTGCTTGCTTTTTCTCAGAAAGAGCCGTGGTGTGCGTTTTCGCCGGAAAACGCATTTTCGGCCGAAAACGTGTACGTTTGCACTTCCCCGCCACAGGGAAGCTGCTAGCCGGGAATTCTCTGCCTGGTTCTACCCGCTGCCCGGAACGCTACGAAGGGCAAAAGCGATTCTCGTCCTCCGTGCTTGCTTTTTCTCAGAAAGAGCCGTTGTGTTTTTTCGCCGAAAACGCGTTTTTGGCCGAAAACGTGTACGTTTGCACTTCCCAGCCACAGGAAAGCTGCTAGCCGGGAATTCTCTGCCTGGTTCTACCCGCTGCCCGGAACGCTAGGCAGGGCAAAAGCGATTCTCGTCCTCCGTGCTTGCTTTTTCTCAGAAAGAGCCGTGGTGTGCGTTTTCGCCGGAAAACGCGTTTTCGGCCGAAAACGTGTACGTTTGCACTTCCCCGCCACAGGGAAGCTGCTAGCCGGGAATTCTCTGCCTGGTTCTACCCGCTGCCCGGAACGCTACGCAGGGCAAAAGCGATTCTCGTCCTCCGTGCTTGCTTTTTCTCAGAAAGAACCGTGGTGTGCGTTTTCCCCGGAAAACGCGTTTTCGGCCGAAAACGTGTACGTTTGCACTTCCCCGCCACAGGGAAGCTGCTAGCCGGGAATTCTCTGCCTGGTTCTACCCGCTGCCCGGAACGCTACGCAGGGCAAAAGCGATTCTCGTCCTCCGTGCTTGCTTTTTCTCAGAAAGAGCCGTGGTGTGCGTTTTCGCCGGAAAACGCGTTTTCGGCCGAAAACGTGTACGTTTGCACTTCCCGGCCACAGGGAAGCTGCTAGCCGGGAATTCTCTGCCTGGTTCTACCCGCTGCCCGGAACGCTACGCAGGGCAAAAGCGGTTCTCGTCCTCCGTGCTTGCTTTTTCTCAGAAAGAGCCGTGGTGTGCGTTTTCGCCGGAAAATGCGTTTTCGGCCGAAAACGTGTACGTTTGCACTTCCCCGCCACAGGGAAGCTGCTAGCCGGGAATTCTCTGCCTGGTTCTACCCGCTGCCCGGAACGCTACGCAGGGCAAAAGCGATTCTCGTCCTCCGTGCTTGCTTTTTCTCAGAAAGAGCCGTGGTGTGCTTTTTCGCCGAAAACGCGTTTTTGGCCGAAAACGTGTACGTTTGCACTTCCCCGCCACAGGGAAGCTGCTAGCCGGGAATTCTCTGCCTGGTTCTACCCGCTGCCCGGAACGCTAGGCAGGGCAAAAGCGATTCTCGTCCTCCGTGCTTGCTTTTTCTCAGAAAGAGCCGTGGTGTGCGTTTTCGCCGGAAAACGCGTTTTCGGCCGAAAACGTGTACGTTTGCACTTCCCCGCCACAGGGAAGCTGCTAGCCGGGAATTCTCTGCCTGGTTCTACCCGCTGCCCGGAACGCTACGCAGGGCAAAAGCGATTCTCGTCCTCCGTGCTTGCTTTTTCTCAGAAAGAGCCGTGGTGTGCGTTTTCGCCGAAAACGCGTTTTTGGCAGAAAACGTGTACGTTTGCACTTCCCCGCCACAGGGAAGCTGCTAGCCGGGAATTCTCTGCCTGGTTCTACCCGCTGCCCGGAACGCTACGCAGGGCAAAAGCGATTCTCGTCCTCCGTGCTTGCTTTTTCTCAGAAAGAGCCGTGGTGTGCGTTTTCCCCGGAAAACGCGTTTTCGGCCGAAAACGTGTACGTTTGCACTTCCCCGCCACAGGGAAGCTGCTAGCCGGGAATTCTCTGCCTGGTTCTACCCGCTGCCCGGAACGCTACGCAGGGCAAAAGCGATTCTCGTCCTCCGTGCTTGCTTTTTCTCAGAAAGAACCGTGGTGTGCGTTTTCCCCGGAAAACGCGTTTTCGGCCGAAAACGTGTACGTTTGCACTTCCCCGCCACAGGGAAGCTGCTAGCCGGGAATTCTCTGCCTGGTTCTACCCGCTGCCCGGAACGCTACGCAGGGCAAAAGCGATTCTCGTCCTCCGTGCTTGCTTTTTCTCAGAAAGAGCCGTGGTGTGCGTTTTCGCCGGAAAACGCGTTTTCGGCCGAAAACGTGTACGTTTGCACTTCCCCGCCACAGGGAAGCTGCTAGCCGGGAATTCTCTGCCTGGTTCTACCCGCTGCCCGGAACGCTACGCAGGGCAAAAGCGATTCTCGTCCTCCGTGCTTGCTTTTTCTCAGAAAGAGCCGTTGTGTGCTTTTTCGCCGAAAACGCGTTTTTGGCCGAAAACGTGTACGTTTGCACTTCCCAGCCACAGGAAAGCTGCTAGCCGGGAATTCTCTGCCTGGTTCTACCCGCTGCCCGGAACGCTAGGCAGGGCAAAAGCGATTCTCGTCCTCCGTGCTTGCTTTTTCTCAGAAAGAGCCGTGGTGTGCGTTTTCGCCGGAAAACGCGTTTTCGGCCGAAAACGTGTACGTTTGCACTTCCCCGCCACAGGGAAGCTGCTAGCCGGGAATTCTCTGCCTGGTTCTACCCGCTGCCCGGAACGCTACGCAGGGCAAAAGCGATTCTCGTCCTCCGTGCTTGCTTTTTCTCAGAAAGAGCCGTGGTGTGCGTTTTCGCCGGAAAACGCGTTTTCGGCCGAAAACGTGTACGTTTGCACTTCCCCGCCACAGGGAAGCTGCTAGCCGGGAATTCTCTGCCTGGTTCTACCCGCTGCCCGGAACGCTACGCAGGGCAAAAGCGATTCTCGTCCTCCGTGCTTGCTTTTTCTCAGAAAGAGCCGTGGTGTGCGTTTTCCCCGGAAAACGCGTTTTCGGCCGAAAACGTGTACGTTTGCACTTCCCCGCCACAGGGAAGCTGCTAGCCGGGAATTCTCTGCCTGGTTCTACCCGCTGCCCGGAACGCTACGCAGGGCAAAAGCGGTTCTCGTCCTCCGTGCTTCCTTTTTCTCAGAAAGAGCCGTGGTGTGCGTTTTCGCCGGAAAACGCGTTTTCGGCCGAAAACGTGTACGTTTGCACTTCACAGCCACAGGGAAGGTGCTAGCCGGGAATTCTCTGCCTGGTTCTACCCGCTGCCCGGAACGCTACGCAGGGCAAAAGCGATTCTCGTCCTCCGTGCTTGCTTTTTCTCAGAAAGAGCCGTGGTGTGCGTTTTCCCCGGAAAACGCGTTTTCGGCCGAAAACGTGTACGTTTGCACTTCCCCGCCACAGGGAAGCTGCTAGCCGGGAATTCTCTGCCTGGTTCTACCCGCTGCCCGGAACGCTACGCAGGGCAAAAGCGATTCTCGTCCTCCGTGCTTGCTTTTTCTCAGAAAGAACCGTGGTGTGCGTTTTCCCCGGAAAACGCGTTTTCGGCCGAAAACGTGTACGTTTGCACTTCCCCGCCACAGGGAAGCTGCTAGCCGGGAATTCTCTGCCTGGTTCTACCCGCTGCCCGGAACGCTACGCAGGGCAAAAGCGATTCTCGTCCTCCGTGCTTGCTTTTTCTCAGAAAGAGCCGTGGTGTGCGTTTTCGCCGGAAAACGCGTTTTCGGCCGAAAACGTGTACGTTTGCACTTCCCCGCCACAGGGAAGCTGCTAGCCGGGAATTCTCTGCCTGGTTCTACCCGCTGCCCGGAACGCTACGCAGGGCAAAAGCGATTCTCGTCCTCCGTGCTTGCTTTTTCTCAGAAAGAGCCGTGGTGTGCGTTTTCGCCGGAAAATGCGTTTTCGGCCGAAAACGTGTACGTTTGCACTTCCCCACCACAGGGAAGCTGCTAGCCGGGAATTCTCTGCCTGGTTCTACCCGCTGCCCGGAACGCTACGCAGGGCAAAAGCGATTCTCGTCCTCCGTGCTTGCTTTTTCTCAGAAAGAGCCGTGGTGTGCGTTTTCGCCGAAAACGTGTTTTTGGCAGAAAACGTGTACGTTTCCACTTCCCCGCCACAGGGAAGCTGCTAGCCGGGAATTCTCTGCCTGGTTCTACCCGCTGCCCGGAACGCTACGCAGGGCAAAAGCGATTCTCGTCCTCCGTGCTTGCTTTTTCTCAGAAAGAGCCGTGGTGTGCGTTTTCCCCGGAAAACGCGTTTTCGGCCGAAAACGTGTACGTTTGCACTTCCCCGCCACAGGGAAGCTGCTAGCCGGGAATTCTCTGCCTGGTTCTACCCGCTGCCCGGAACGCTACGCAGGGCAAAAGCGATTCTCGTCCTCCGTGCTTGCTTTTTCTCAGAAAGAACCGTGGTGTGCGTTTTCCCCGGAAAACGCGTTTTCGGCCGAAAACGTGTACGTTTGCACTTCCCCGCCACAGGGAAGCTGCTAGCCGGGAATTCTCTGCCTGGTTCTACCCGCTGCCCGGAACGCTACGCAGGGCAAAAGCGATTCTCGTCCTCCGTGCTTGCTTTTTCTCAGAAAGAGCCGTGGTGTGCGTTTTCGCCGGAAAACGCGTTTTTGGCCGAAAACGTGTACGTTTGCACTTCCCAGCCACAGGAAAGCTGCTAGCCGGGAGTTCTCTGCCTGGTTCTACCCGCTGCCCGGAACGCTAGGCAGGGCAAAAGCGATTCTCGTCCTCCGTGCTTGCTTTTTCTCAGAAAGAGCCGTGGTGTGCGTTTTCCCCGGAAAACGCGTTTTCGGCCGAAAACGTGTACGTTTGCACTTCCCCGCCACAGGGAAGCTGCTAGCCGGGAATTCTCCGCCTGGTTCTACCCGCTGCCCGGAACGCTACGCAGGGCAAAAGCGATTCTCGTCCTCCGTGCTTGCTTTTTCTCAGAAAGAGCCGTGGTGTGCGTTTTCGCCGGAAAACGCGTTTTCGGCCGAAAACGTGTACGTTTGCACTTCCCCGCCACAGGGAAGCTGCTAGCCGGGAATTCTCTGCCTGGTTCTACCCGCTGCCCGGAACGCTACGCAGGGCAAAAGCGATTCTCGTCCTCCGTGCTTGCTTTTTCTCAGAAAGAGCCGTTGTGTGCTTTTTCGCCGAAAACGCGTTTTTGGCCGAAAACGTGTACGTTTGCACTTCCCAGCCACAGGAAAGCTGCTAGCCGGGAATTCTCTGCCTGGTTCTACCCGCTGCCCGGAACGCTAGGCAGGGCAAAAGCGATTCTCGTCCTCCGTGCTTGCTTTTTCTCAGAAAGAGCCGTGGTGTGCGTTTTCCCCGGAAAACGCGTTTTCGGCCGAAAACGTGTACGTTTGCATTTCCCCGCCACAGGGAAGCTGCTAGCCGGGAATTCTCTGCCTGGTTCTACCCGCTGCCCGGAACGCTACGCAGGGCAAAAGCGATTCTCGTCCTCCGTGCTTGCTTTTTCTCAGAAAGAACCGTGGTGTGCGTTTTCCCCGGAAAACGAGTTTTCGGCCGAAAACGTGTACGTTTGCACTTCCCCGCCACAGGGAAGCTGCTAGCCGGGAATTCTCTGCCTGGTTCTACCCGCTGCCCGGAACGCTACGCAGGGCAAAAGCGATTCTCGTCCTCCGTGCTTGCTTTTTCTCAGAAAGAGCCGTGGTGTGCGTTTTCCCCGGAAAACGCGTTTTCGGCCGAAAACGTGTACGTTTGCACTTCCCGGCCACAGGGAAGCTGCTAGCCGGGAATTCTCTGCCTGGTTCTACCCGCTGCCCGGAACGCTACGCAGGGCAAAAGCGATTCTCGTCCTCCGTGCTTGCTTTTTCTCAGAAAGAGCCGTGGTGTGCGTTTTCGCCGGAAAACGCGTTTTCGGCCGAAAACGTGTACGTTTGCACTTCCCCGCCACAGGGAAGCTGCTAGCCGGGAATTCTCTGCCTGGTTCTACCCGCTGCCCGGAACGCTACGCAGGGCAAAAGCGGTTCTCGTCCTCCGTGCTTGCTTTTTCTCAGAAAGAGCCGTGGTGTGCGTTTTCGCCGAAAACGCGTTTTTGGCAGAAAACGTGTACGTTTGCACTTCCCCGCCACAGGGAAGCTGCTAGCCGGGAATTCTCTGCCTGGTTCTACCCGCTGCCCGGAACGCTAGGCAGGGCAAAAGCGATTCTCGTCCTCCGTGCTTGCTTTTTCTCAGAAAGAGCCGTGGTGTGCGTTTTCGCCGGAAAATGCGTTTTCGGCCGAAAACGTGTACGTTTGCACTTCCCCGCCACAGGGAAGCTGCTAGCCGGGAATTCTCTGCCTGGTTCTACCCGCTGCCCGGAACGCTACGCAGGGCAAAAGCGATTCTCGTCCTCCGTGCTTGCTTTTTCTCAGAAAGAGCCGTGGTGTGCGTTTTCGCCGGAAAACGCGTTTTCGGCCGAAAACGTGTACGTTTGCACTTCCCAGCCACAGGGAAGCTGCTAGCCGGGAATTCTCTGCCTGGTTCTACCCGCTGCCCGG
This sequence comes from Athene noctua, assembly GCF_965140245.1. Lineage (NCBI taxonomy): Eukaryota > Metazoa > Chordata > Aves > Strigiformes > Strigidae > Athene > Athene noctua. The sequence continues at coordinate 179,417 of NW_027437655.1, read as the reverse complement.
AACGCTACGCAGGGCAAAAGCGATTCTCGTCCTCCGTGCTTGCTTTTTCTCAGAAAGAGCCGTGGTGTGCGTTTTCGCCGGAAAACGCGTTTTCGGCCGAAAACGTTTACGTTTGCACTTCCCCGCCACAGGGAAGCTGCTAGCCGGGAATTCTCTGCCTGGTTCTACCCGCTGCCCGGAACGCTACGCAGGGCAAAAGCGATTCTCGTCCTCCGTGCTTGCTTTTTCTCAGAAAGAGCCGTGGTGTGCGTTTTCGCCGGAAAACGCGTTTTCGGCTGAAAACGTGTACGTTTGCACTTCCCCGCCACAGGGAAGCTGCTAGCCGGGAATTCTCTGCCTGGTTCTACCCGCTGCCCGGAACGCTACGCAGGGCAAAAGCGATTCTCGTCCTCCGTGCTTGCTTTTTCTCAGAAAGAGCCGTGGTGTGCGTTTTCGCCGGAAAACGCGTTTTCGGCCGAAAACGTGTACGTTTGCACTTCCCCGCCACAGGGAAGCTGCTAGCCGGGAATTCTCTGCCTGGTTCTACCCGCTGCCCGGAACGCTAGGCAGGGCAAAAGCGATTCTCGTCCTCCGTGCTTGCTTTTTCTCAGAAAGAGCCGTGGTGTGCGTTTTCGCCGAAAACGCGTTTTTGGCAGAAAACGTGTACGTTTGCACTTCCCCGCCACAGGGAAGGTGCTAGCCGGGAATTCTCTGCCTGGTTCTACCCGCTGCCCGGAACGCTACGCAGGGCAAAAGCGATTCTCGTCCTCCGTGCTTGCTTTTTCTCAGAAAGAGCCGTGGTGTGCGTTTTCGCCGGAAAACGCGTTTTTGGCCGAAAACGTGTACGTTTGCACTTCCCAGCCACAGGAAAGCTGCTAGCCGGGAATTCTCTGCCTGGTTCTACCCGCTGCCCGGAACGCTAGGCAGGGCAAAAGCGATTCTCGTCCTCCGTGCTTGCTTTTTCTCAGAAAGAGCCGTGGTGTGCGTTTTCGCCGGAAAACGCGTTTTCGGCCGAAAACCTGTACGTTTGCACTTCCCCGCCACAGGGAAGCTGCTAGCCGGGAATTCTCTGCCTGGTTCTACCCGCTGCCCGGAACGCTACGCAGGGCAAAAGCCATTCTCGTCCTCCGTGCTTGCTTTTTCTCAGAAAGAGCCGTGGTGTGCGTTTTCGCCGGAAAACGTGTTTTCGGCCGAAAACGTGTACGTTTGCACTTCACCGCCACAGGGAAGGTGCTAGCCGGGAATTCTCTGCCTGGTTCTACCCGCTGCCCGGAACGCTACGCAGGGCAAAAGCGATTCTCGTCCTCCGTGCTTGCTTTTTCTCAGAAAGAGCCGTGGTGTGCGTTTTCGCCGGAAAACGCGTTTTCGGCCGAAAACGTGTACGTTTGCACTTCCCGGCCACAGGGAAGCTGCTAGCCGGGAATTCTCTGCCTGGTTCTACCCGCTGCCCGGAACGCTACGCAGGGCAAAAGCGATTCTCGTCCTCCGTGCTTGCTTTTTCTCAGAAAGAGCCGTGGTGTGCGTTTTCCCCGGAAAACGCGTTTTCGGCCGAAAACGTGTACGTTTGCACTTCCCCGCCACAGGGAAGCTGCTAGCCGGGAATTCTCTGCCTGGTTCTACCCGCTGCCCGGAACGCTACGCAGGGCAAAAGCGATTCTCGTCCTCCGTGCTTGCTTTTTCTCAGAAAGAGCCGTGGTGTGCGTTTTCCCCGGAAAACGCGTTTTCGGCCGAAAACGTGTACGTTTGCACTTCCCCGCCACAGGGAAGCTGCTAGCCGGGAATTCTCTGCCTGGTTCTACCCGCTGCCCGGAACGCTACGCAGGGCAAAAGCGATTCTCGTCCTCCGTGCTTGCTTTTTCTCAGAAAGAGCCGTGGTGTGCGTTTTCGCTGGAAAACGCGTTTTCGGCCGAAAACGTGTACGTTTGCACTTCCCGGCCACAGGGAAGCTGCTAGCCGGGAATTCTCTGCCTGGTTCTACCCGCTGCCCGGAACGCTACGCAGGGCAAAAGCGATTCTCGTCCTCCGTGCTTGCTTTTTCTCAGAAAGAGCCGTGGTGTGCGTTTTCGCCGGAAAACGCGTTTTCGGCCGAAAACGTGTACGTTTGCACTTCCCCGCCACAGGGAAGCTGCTAGCCGGGAATTCTCTGCCTGGTTCTACCCGCTGCCCGGAACGCTACGCAGGGCAAAAGCGATTCTCGTCCTCCGTGCTTGCTTTTTCTCAGAAAGAGCCGTTGTGTGCTTTTTCGCCGAAAACGCGTTTTTGGCCGAAAACGTGTACGTTTGCACTTCCCAGCCACAGGAAAGCTGCTAGCCGGGAATTCTCTGCCTGGTTCTACCCGCTGCCCGGAACGCTAGGCAGGGCAAAAGCGATTCTCGTCCTCCGTGCTTGCTTTTTCTCAGAAAGAGCCGTGGTGTGCGTTTTCCCCGGAAAACGCGTTTTCGGCCGAAAACGTGTACGTTTGCACTTCCCCGCCACAGGGAAGCTGCTAGCCGGGAATTCTCTGCCTGGTTCTACCCGCTGCCCGGAACGCTACGCAGGGCAAAAGCGATTCTCGTCCTCCGTGCTTGCTTTTTCTCAGAAAGAGCCGTGGTGTGCGTTTTCGCCGGAAAACGCGTTTTCGGCCGAAAACGTGTACGTTTGCACTTCCCCGCCACAGGGAAGCTGCTAGCCGGGAATTCTCTGCCTGGTTCTACCCGCTGCCCGGAACGCTACGCAGGGCAAAAGCGATTCTCGTCCTCCGTGCTTGCTTTTTCTCAGAAAGAGCCGTGGTGTGCGTTTTCGCCGGAAAACGCGTTTTCGGCCGAAAACGTGTACGTTTGCACTTCCCCGCCACAGGGAAGCTGCTAGCCGGGAATTCTCTGCCTGGTTCTACCCGCTGCCCGGAACGCTAGGCAGGGCAAAAGCGATTCTCGTCCTCCGTGCTTGCTTTTTCTCAGAAAGAGCCGTGGTGTGCGTTTTCGCCGAAAACGCGTTTTTGGCAGAAAACGTGTACGTTTGCACTTCCCCGCCACAGGGAAGGTGCTAGCCGGGAATTCTCTGCCTGGTTCTACCCGCTGCCCGGAACGCTACGCAGGGCAAAAGCGATTCTCGTCCTCCGTGCTTGCTTTTTCTCAGAAAGAGCCGTGGTGTGCGTTTTCGCCGGAAAACGCGTTTTTGGCCGAAAACGTGTACGTTTGCACTTCCCAGCCACAGGAAAGCTGCTAGCCGGGAATTCTCTGCCTGGTTCTACCCGCTGCCCGGAACGCTAGGCAGGGCAAAAGCGATTCTCGTCCTCCGTGCTTGCTTTTTCTCAGAAAGAGCCGTGGTGTGCGTTTTCGCCGGAAAACGCGTTTTCGGCCGAAAACCTGTACGTTTGCACTTCCCCGCCACAGGGAAGCTGCTAGCCGGGAATTCTCTGCCTGGTTCTACCCGCTGCCCGGAACGCTACGCAGGGCAAAAGCCATTCTCGTCCTCCGTGCTTGCTTTTTCTCAGAAAGAGCCGTGGTGTGCGTTTTCGCCGGAAAACGTGTTTTCGGCCGAAAACGTGTACGTTTGCACTTCCCCGCCACAGGGAAGGTGCTAGCCGGGAATTCTCTGCCTGGTTCTACCCGCTGCCCGGAACGCTACGCAGGGCAAAAGCGATTCTCGTCCTCCGTGCTTGCTTTTTCTCAGAAAGAGCCGTGGTGTGCGTTTTCGCCGGAAAACGCGTTTTCGGCCGAAAACGTGTACGTTTGCACTTCCCGGCCACAGGGAAGCTGCTAGCCGGGAATTCTCTGCCTGGTTCTACCCGCTGCCCGGAACGCTACGCAGGGCAAAAGCGATTCTCGTCCTCCGTGCTTGCTTTTTCTCAGAAAGAGCCGTGGTGTGCGTTTTCGCCGGAAAACGCGTTTTCGGCCGAAAACGTGTACGTTTGCACTTCCCCGCCACAGGGAAGCTGCTAGCCGGGAATTCTCTGCCTGGTTCTACCCGCTGCCCGGAACGCTACGCAGGGCAAAAGCGATTCTCGTCCTCCGTGCTTGCTTTTTCTCAGAAAGAGCCGTGGTGTGCGTTTTCCCCGGAAAACGCGTTTTCGGCCGAAAACGTGTACGTTTGCACTTCCCCGCCACAGGGAAGCTGCTAGCCGGGAATTCTCTGCCTGGTTCTACCCGCTGCCCGGAACGCTACGCAGGGCAAAAGCGATTCTCGTCCTCCGTGCTTGCTTTTTCTCAGAAAGAGCCGTGGTGTGCGTTTTCGCCGGAAAACGCGTTTTCGGCCGAAAACGTGTACGTTTGCACTTCCCCGCCACAGGGAAGCTGCTAGCCGGGAATTCTCTGCCTGGTTCTACCCGCTGCCCGGAACGCTACGCAGGGCAAAAGCGATTCTCGTCCTCCGTGCTTGCTTTTTCTCAGAAAGAGCCGTGGTGTGCGTTTTCCCCGGAAAACGCGTTTTCGGCCGAAAACGTGTACGTTTGCACTTCCCCGCCACAGGGAAGCTGCTAGCCGGGAATTCTCTGCCTGGTTCTACCCGCTGCCCGGAACGCTACGCAGGGCAAAAGCGATTCTCGTCCTCCGTGCTTGCTTTTTCTCAGAAAGAGCCGTTGTGTGCTTTTTCGCCGAAAACGCGTTTTTGGCCGAAAACGTGTACGTTTGCACTTCCCAGCCACAGGAAAGCTGCTAGCCGGGAATTCTCTGCCTGGTTCTACCCGCTGCCCGGAACGCTAGGCAGGGCAAAAGCGATTCTCGTCCTCCGTGCTTGCTTTTTCTCAGAAAGAGCCGTGGTGTGCGTTTTCCCCGGAAAACGCGTTTTCGGCCGAAAACGTGTACGTTTGCACTTCCCCGCCACAGGGAAGCTGCTAGCCGGGAATTCTCTGCCTGGTTCTACCCGCTGCCCGGAACGCTACGCAGGGCAAAAGCGATTCTCGTCCTCCGTGCTTGCTTTTTCTCAGAAAGAACCGTGGTGTGCGTTTTCCCCGGAAAACGTGTTTTCGGCCGAAAACGTGTACGTTTGCACTTCCCCGCCACAGGGAAGCTGCTAGCCGGGAATTCTCTGCCTGGTTCTACCCGCTGCCCGGAACGCTACGCAGGCAAAAGCGATTCTCGTCCTCCGTGCTTGCTTTTTCTCAGAAAGAGCCGTGGTGTGCGTTTTCGCCGGAAAACGCGTTTTCGGCCGAAAACGTGTACGTTTGCACTTCCCCGCCACAGGGAAGCTGCTAGCCGGGAATTCTCTGCCTGGTTCTACCCGCTGCCCGGAACGCTACGCAGGGCAAAAGCGATTCTCGTCCTCCGTGCTTGCTTTTTCTCAGAAAGAGCCGTGGTGTGCGTTTTCGCCGGAAAACGCGTTTTCGGCCGAAAACGTGTACGTTTGCACTTCCCCGCCACAGGGAAGCTGCTAGCCGGGAATTCTCTGCCTGGTTCTACCCGCTGCCCGGAACGCTACGCAGGGCAAAAGCGGTTCTCGTCCTCCGTGCTTGCTTTTTCTCAGAAAGAGCCGTGGTGTGCGTTTTCGCCGGAAAATGCGTTTTCGGCCGAAAACGTGTACGTTTGCACTTCCCCGCCACAGGGAAGCTGCTAGCCGGGAATTCTCTGCCTGGTTCTACCCGCTGCCCGGAACGCTACGCAGGGCAAAAGCGATTCTCGTCCTCCGTGCTTGCTTTTTCTCAGAAAGAGCCGTGGTGTGCGTTTTCGCCGGAAAATGCGTTTTCGGCCGAAAACGTGTACGTTTGCACTTCCCCGACACAGGGAAGCTGCTAGCCGGGAATTCTCTGCCTGGTTCTACCCGCTGCCCGGAACGCTACGCAGGGCAAAAGCGATTCTCGTCCTCCGTGCTTGCTTTTTCTCAGAAAGAGCCGTGGTGTGCGTTTTCGCCGGAAAACGCGTTTTCGGCCGAAAACGTGTACGTTTGCACTTCCCAGCCACAGGGAAGCTGCTAGCCGGGAATTCTCTGCCTGGTTCTACCCGCTGCCCGGAACGCTACGCAGGGCAAAAGCGATTCTCGTCCTCCGTGCTTGCTTTTTCTCAGAAAGAGCCGTGGTGTGCGTTTTCGCCGGAAAACGCGTTTTCGGCCGAAAACGTGTACGTTTGCACTTCCCCGCCACAGGGAAGCTGCTAGCCGGGAATTCTCTGCCTGGTTCTACCCGCTGCCCGGAACGCTACGCAGGGCAAAAGCGATTCTCGTCCTCCGTGCTTGCTTTTTCTCAGAAAGAGCCGTGGTGTGCGTTTTCGCCGGAAAACGCGTTTTCGGCCGAAAACGTGTACGTTTGCACTTCCCCGCCACAGGGAAGCTGCTAGCCGGGAATTCTCTGCCTGGTTCTACCCGCTGCCCGGAACGCTACGCAGGGCAAAAGCGATTCTCGTCCTCCGTGCTTGCTTTTTCTCAGAAAGAGCCGTGGTGTGCGTTTTCGCCGGAAAACGCGTTTTCGGCCGAAAACGTGTACGTTTGCACTTCCCCGCCACAGGGAAGCTGCTAGCCGGGAATTCTCTGCCTGGTTCTACCCGCTGCCCGGAACGCTACGCAGGGCAAAAGCGATTCTCGTCCTCCGTGCTTGCTTTTTCTCAGAAAGAGCCGTGGTGTGCGTTTTCGCCGGAAAACGCGTTTTCGGCCGAAAACGTGTACGTTTGCACTTCCCAGCCACAGGAAAGCTGCTAGCCGGGAATTCTCTGCCTGGTTCTACCCGCTGCCCGGAACGCTACGCAGGGCAAAAGCGATTCTCGTCCTCCGTGCTTGCTTTTTCTCAGAAAGAGCCGTGGTGTGCGTTTTCGCCGGAAAACGCGTTTTCGGCCGAAAACGTGTACGTTTGCACTTCTCCGCCACAGGGAAGCTGCTAGCCGGGAATTCTCTGCCTGGTTCTACCCGCTGCCCGGAACGCTAGGCAGGGCAAAAGCGATTCTCGTCCTCCGTGCTTGCTTTTTCTCAGAAAGAGCCGTGGTGTGCGTTTTCGCCGGAAAACGCGTTTTCGGCCGAAAACGTGTACGTTTGCACTTCCCCGCCACAGGGAAGCTGCTAGCCGGGAATTCTCTGCCTGGTTCTACCCGCTGCCCGGAACGCTACGCAGGGCAAAAGCGATTCTCGTCCTCCGTGCTTGCTTTTTCTCAGAAAGAGCCGTGGTGTGCGTTTTCGCCGAAAACGCGTTTTTGGCAGAAAACGTGTACGTTTGCACTTCCCAGCCACAGGGAAGCTGCTAGCCGGGAATTATCTGCCGGGTTCTACCCGCTGCCCGGAAGGCTACGCAGGGCAAAAGCGATTCTCGTCCTCCGTGCTTGCTTTTTCTCAGAAAGAGCCGTGGTGTGCGTTTTCGCCGAAAACGCGTTTTTGGCAGAAAACGTGTACGTTTGCACTTCCCCGCCACAGGGAAGCTGCTAGCCGGGAGTTCTCTGCCTGGTTCTACCCGCTGCCCGGAACGCTAGGCAGGGCAAAAGCGATTCTCTCCTCCGTGCTTGCTTTTTCTCAGAAAGAGCCGTGGTGTGCGTTTTCGCCGAAAACGCGTTTTTGGCAGAAAACGTGTACGTTTGCACTTCCCCGCCACAGGGAAGCTGCTAGCCGGGAATTCTCTGCCTGGTTCTACCCGCTGCCCGGAACGCTACGCAGGGCAAAAGCGATTCTCGTCCTCCGTGCTTGCTTTTTCTCAGAAAGAGCCGTGGTGTGCGTTTTCCCCGGAAAACGCGTTTTCGGCCGAAAACGTGTACGTTTGCACTTCCCCGCCACAGGGAAGCTGCTAGCCGGGAATTCTCTGCCTGGTTCTACCCGCTGCCCGGAACGCTACGCAGGGCAAAAGCGATTCTCGTCCTCCGTGCTTGCTTTTTCTCAGAAAGAGCCGTGGTGTGCGTTTTCCCCGGAAAACGCGTTTTCGGCCGAAAACGTGTACGTTTGCACTTCCCCGCCACAGGGAAGCTGCTAGCCGGGAATTCTCTGCCTGGTTCTACCCGCTGCCCGGAACGCTACGCAGGGCAAAAGCGATTCTCGTCCTCCGTGCTTGCTTTTTCTCAGAAAGAGCCGTTGTGTGCTTTTTCGCCGAAAACGCGTTTTTGGCCGAAAACGTGTACGTTTGCACTTCCCAGCCACAGGAAAGCTGCTAGCCGGGAATTCTCTGCCTGGTTCTACCCGCTGCCCGGAACGCTAGGCAGGGCAAAAGCGATTCTCGTCCTCCGTGCTTGCTTTTTCTCAGAAAGAGCCGTGGTGTGCGTTTTCCCCGGAAAACGCGTTTTCGGCCGAAAACGTGTACGTTTGCACTTCCCCGCCACAGGGAAGCTGCTAGCCGGGAATTCTCTGCCTGGTTCTACCCGCTGCCCGGAACGCTACGCAGGGCAAAAGCGATTCTCGTCCTCCGTGCTTGCTTTTTCTCAGAAAGAGCCGTGGTGTGCGTTTTCGCCGGAAAACGCGTTTTCGGCCGAAAACGTGTACGTTTGCACTTCCCCGCCACAGGGAAGCTGCTAGCCGGGAATTCTCTGCCTGGTTCTACCCGCTGCCCGGAAGGCTACGCAGGGCAAAAGCGATTCTCGTCCTCCGTGCTTGCTTTTTCTCAGAAAGAGCCGTGGTGTGCGTTTTCGCCGGAAAACGCGTTTTCGGCCGAAAACGTGTACGTTTGCACTTCCCGGCCACAGGGAAGCTGCTAGCCGGGAATTCTCTGCCTGGTTATACCCGCTGCCCGGAACGCTACGCAGGGCAAAAGCGATTCTCGTCCTCCGTGCTTGCTTTTTCTCAGAAAGAGCCGTGGTGTGCGTTTTCGCCGGAAAATGCGTTTTTGGCCGAAAACGTGTACGTTTGCACTTCCCCGCCACAGGGAAGCTGCTAGCCGGGAATTCTCTGCCTGGTTCTACCCGCTGCCCGGAACGCTACGCAGGGCAAAAGCGGTTCTCGTCCTCCGTGCTTGCTTTTTCTCAGAAAGAGCCGTGGTGTGCGTTTTCGCCGGAAAATGCGTTTTCGGCCGAAAACGTGTACGTTTGCACTTCCCCGCCACAGGGAAGCTGCTAGCCGGGAATTCTCTGCCTGGTTCTACCCGCTGCCCGGAACGCTACGCAGGGCAAAAGCGATTCTCGTCCTCCGTGCTTGCTTTTTCTCAGAAAGAGCCGTGGTATGCGTTTTCGCCGGAAAATGCGTTTTCGGCCGAAAACGTGTACGTTTGCACTTCCCCGCCACAGGGAAGCTGCTAGCCGGGAATTCTCTGCCTGGTTCTACCCGCTGCCCGGAACGCTACGCAGGGCAAAAGCGATTCTCGTCCTCCGTGCTTGCTTTTTCTCAGAAAGAGCCGTGGTGTGCGTTTTCGCCGGAAAACGCGTTTTCGGCCGAAAACGTGTACGTTTGCACTTCCCCGCCACAGGGAAGCTGCTAGCCGGGAATTCTCTGCCTGGTTCTACCCGCTGCCCGGAACGCTACGCAGGGCAAAAGCGATTCTCGTCCTCCGTGCTTGCTTTTTCTCAGAAAGAACCGTGGTGTGCGTTTTCCCCGGAAAACGCGTTTTCGGCCGAAAACGTGTACGTTTGCACTTCCCCGCCACAGGGAAGCTGCTAGCCGGGAATTCTCTGCCTGGTTCTACCCGCTGCCCGGAACGCTACGCAGGGCAAAAGCGATTCTCGTCCTCCGTGCTTGCTTTTTCTCAGAAAGAGCCGTGGTGTGCGTTTTCGCCGAAAACGCGTTTTTGGCAGAAAACGTGTACGTTTGCACTTCCCAGCCACAGGAAAGCTGCTAGCCGGGAATTCTCTGCCTGGTTCTACCCGCTGCCCGGAACGCTACGCAGGGCAAAAGCGATTCTCGTCCTCCGTGCTTGCTTTTTCTCAGAAAGAGCCGTGGTGTGCGTTTTCGCCGGAAAACGCGTTTTCGGCCGAAAACGTGTACGTTTGCACTTCCCCGCCACAGGGAAGCTGCTAGCCGGGAATTCTCTGCCTGGTTCTACCCGCTGCCCGGAACGCTACGCAGGGCAAAAGCGATTCTCGTCCTCCGTGCTTGCTTTTTCTCAGAAAGAGCCGTGGTGTGCGTTTTCGCCGGAAAACGCGTTTTCGGCCGAAAACGTGTACGTTTGCACTTCCCCGCCACAGGGAAGCTGCTAGCCGGGAATTCTCTGCCTGGTTCTACCCGCTGCCCGGAACGCTACGCAGGGCAAAAGCGATTCTCGTCCTCAGTGCTTGCTTTTTCTCAGAAAGAGCCGTGGTGTGCGTTTTCGCCGAAAACGCGTTTTTGGCAGAAAACGTGTACGTTTGCACTTCCCCGCCACAGGGAAGCTGCTAGCCGGGAATTCTCTGCCTGGTTCTACCCGCTGCCCGGAACGCTACGCAGGGCAAAAGCGATTCTCGTCCTCCGTGCTTGCTTTTTCTCAGAAAGAGCCGTGGTGTGCGTTTTCGCCGGAAAACGCGTTTTCGGCCGAAAACGTGTACGTTTGCACTTCCCCGCCACAGGGAAGCTGCTAGCCGGGAATTCTCTGCCTGGTTCTACCCGCTGCCCGGAACGCTACGCAGGGCAAAAGCGATTCTCGTCCTCCGTGCTTGCTTTTTCTCAGAAAGAGCCGTGGTGTGCGTTTTCGCCGAAAATGCGTTTTTGGCAGAAAACGTGTACGTTTGCACTTCCCAGCCACAGGGAAGCTGCTAGCCGGGAATTATCTGCCTGGTTCTACCCGCTGCCCGGAACGCTACGCAGGGCAAAAGCGATTCTCGTCCTCCGTGCTTGCTTTTTCTCAGAAAGAGCCGTTGTGTGCTTTTTCGCCGAAAACGCGTTTTTGGCCGAAAACGTGTACGTTTGCACTTCCCAGCCACAGGAAAGCTGCTAGCCGGGAATTCTCTGCCTGGTTCTACCCGCTGCCCGGAACGCTACGCAGGGCAAAAGCGATTCTCGTCCTCCGTGCTTGCTTTTTCTCAGAAAGAGCCGTGGTGTGCGTTTTCGCCGGAAAACGCGTTTTCGGCCGAAAACGTGTACGTTTGCACTTCCCCGCCACAGGGAAGCTGCTAGCCGGGAATTCTCTGCCTGGTTCTACCCGCTGCCCGGAACGCTACGCAGGGCAAAAGCGATTCTCGTCCTCCGTGCTTGCTTTTTCTCAGAAAGAGCCGTGGTGTGCGTTTTCGCCGGAAAACGCGTTTTCGGCCGAAAACGTGTACGTTTGCACTTCCCCGCCACAGGGAAGCTGCTAGCCGGGAATTCTCTGCCTGGTTCTACCCGCTGCCCGGAACGCTACGCAGGGCAAAAGCGATTCTCGTCCTCCGTGCTTGCTTTTTCTCAGAAAGAGCCGTGGTGTGCGTTTTCGCCGAAAACGCGTTTTCGGCCGAAAACGTGTACGTTTGCACTTCCCCGCCACAGGGAAGCTGCTAGCCGGGAATTCTCTGCCTGGTTCTACCCGCTGCCCGGAACGCTACGCAGGGCAAAAGCGATTCTCGTCCTCCGTGCTTGCTTTTTCTCAGAAAGAACCGTGGTGTGCGTTTTCCCCGGAAAACGCGTTTTCGGCCGAAAACGTGTACGTTTGCACTTCCCCGCCACAGGGAAGCTGCTAGCCGGGAATTCTCTGCCTGGTTCTACCCGCTGCCCGGAACGCTACGCAGGGCAAAAGCGATTCTCGTCCTCCGTGCTTGCTTTTTCTCAGAAAGAGCCGTGGTGTGCGTTTTCGCCGGAAAACGCGTTTTCGGCCGAAAACGTGTACGTTTGCACTTCCCCGCCACAGGGAAGCTGCTAGCCGGGAATTCTCTGCCTGGTTCTACCCGCTGCCCGGAACGCTACGCAGGGCAAAAGCGATTCTCGTCCTCCGTGCTTGCTTTTTCTCAGAAAGAGCCGTGGTGTGCGTTTTCGCCGAAAACGCGTTTTTGGCAGAAAACGTGTACGTTTGCACTTCCCAGCCACAGGGAAGCTGCTAGCCGGGAATTCTCTGCCTGTTTCTACCCGCTGCCCGGAACGCTACGCAGGGCAAAAGCGATTCTCGTCCTCCGTGCTTGCTTTTTCTCAGAAAGAGCCGTGGTGTGCGTTTTCCCCGGAAAACGCGTTTTCGGCCGAAAACGTGTACGTTTGCACTTCCCCGCCACAAGGAAGCTGCTAGCCGGGAATTCTCTGCCTGGTTCTACCCGCTGCCCGGAACGCTACGCAGGGCAAAAGCGATTCTCGTCCTCCGTGCTTGCTTTTTCTCAGAAAGAGCCGTGGTGTGCGTTTTCGCCGAAAACGCGTTTTCGGCCGAAAATGTGTACGTTTGCACTTCCCCGCCACAGGGAAGGTGCTAGCCGGGAATTCTCTGCCTGGTTCTACCCGCTGCCCGGAACGCTACGCAGGGCAAAAGCGATTCTCGTCCTCCGTGCTTGCTTTTTCTCAGAAAGAGCCGTGGTGTGCGTTTTCGCCGGAAAACGCGTTTTCGGCCGAAAACGTGTACGTTTGCACTTCCCCGCCACAGGGAAGCTGCTAGCCGGGAATTCTCTGCCTGGTTCTACCCGCTGCCCGGAACGCTACGCAGGGCAAAAGCGATTCTCGTCCTCCGTGCTTGCTTTTTCTCAGAAAGAGCCGTTGTGTGCTTTTTCGCCGAAAACGCGTTTTTGGCCGAAAACGTGTACGTTTGCACTTCCCCGCCACAGGGAAGCTGCTAGCCGGGAATTCTCTGCCTGGTTCTACCCGCTGCCCGGAACGCTACGCAGGGCAAAAGCGATTCTCGTCCTCCGTGCTTGCTTTTTCTCAGAAAGAGCCGTGGTGTGCGTTTTCGCCGGAAAACGCGTTTTCGGCCGAAAACGTGTACGTTTGCACTTCCCCGCCACAGGGAAGCTGCTAGCCGGGAATTCTCTGCCTGGTTCTACCCGCTGCCCGGAACGCTACGCAGGGCAAAAGCGATTCTCGTCCTCCGTGCTTGCTTTTTCTCAGAAAGAGCCGTGGTGTGCGTTTTCCCCGGAAAACGCGTTTTCGGCCGAAAACGTGTACGTTTGCACTTCCCCGCCACAGGGAAGCTGCTAGCCGGGAATTCTCTGCCTGGTTCTACCCGCTGCCCGGAACGCTACGCAGGGCAAAAGCGATTCTCGTCCTCCGTGCTTGCTTTTTCTCAGAAAGAGCCGTGGTGTGCGTTTTCGCCGGAAAACGCGTTTTCGGCCGAAAACGTGTACGTTTGCACTTCCCCGCCACAGGGAAGCTGCTAGCCGGGAATTCTCTGCCTGGTTCTACCCGCTGCCCGGAACGCTACGCAGGGCAAAAGCGATTCTCGTCCTCCGTGCTTGCTTTTTCTCAGAAAGAGCCGTGGTGTGCGTTTTCGCCGAAAACGCGTTTTTGGCAGAAAACGTGTACGTTTGCACTTCCCAGCCACAGGGAAGCTGCTAGCCGGGAATTCTCTGCCTGTTTCTACCCGCTGCCCGGAACGCTACGCAGGGCAAAAGCGATTCTCGTCCTCCGTGCTTGCTTTTTCTCAGAAAGAGCCGTGGTGTGCGTTTTCCCCGGAAAACGCGTTTTCGGCCGAAAACGTGTACGTTTGCACTTCCCCGCCACAAGGAAGCTGCTAGCCGGGAATTCTCTGCCTGGTTCTACCCGCTGCCCGGAACGCTACGCAGGGCAAAAGCGATTCTCGTCCTCCGTGCTTGCTTTTTCTCAGAAAGAGCCGTGGTGTGCGTTTTCGCCGAAAACGCGTTTTCGGCCGAAAATGTGTACGTTTGCACTTCCCCGCCACAGGGAAGGTGCTAGCCGGGAATTCTCTGCCTGGTTCTACCCGCTGCCCGGAACGCTACGCAGGGCAAAAGCGATTCTCGTCCTCCGTGCTTGCTTTTTCTCAGAAAGAGCCGTGGTGTGCGTTTTCCCCGGAAAACGCGTTTTCGGCCGAAAACGTGTACGTTTGCACTTCCCCGCCACAGGGAAGCTGCTAGCCGGGAATTCTCTGCCTGGTTCTACCCGCTGCCCGGAACGCTACGCAGGGCAAAAGCGATTCTCGTCCTCCGTGCTTGCTTTTTCTCAGAAAGAGCCGTTGTGTGCTTTTTCGCCGAAAACGCGTTTTTGGCCGAAAACGTGTACGTTTGCACTTCCCAGCCACAGGAAAGCTGCTAGCCGGGAATTCTCTGCCTGGTTCTACCCGCTGCCCGGAACGCTACGCAGGGCAAAAGCGATTCTCGTCCTCCGTGCTTGCTTTTTCTCAGAAAGAGCCGTGGTGTGCGTTTTCGCCGGAAAACGCGTTTTCGGCCGAAAACGTGTACGTTTGCACTTCCCCGCCACAGGGAAGCTGCTAGCCGGGAATTCTCTGCCTGGTTCTACCCGCTGCCCGGAACGCTACGCAGGGCAAAAGCGATTCTCGTCCTCCGTGCTTGCTTTTTCTCAGAAAGAGCCGTGGTGTGCGTTTTCCCCGGAAAACGCGTTTTCGGCCGAAAACGTGTACGTTTGCACTTCCCCGCCACAGGGAAGCTGCTAGCCGGGAATTCTCTGCCTGGTTCTACCCGCTGCCCGGAACGCTACGCAGGGCAAAAGCGATTCTCGTCCTCCGTGCTTGCTTTTTCTCAGAAAGAGCCGTGGTGTGCGTTTTCGCCGGAAAACGCGTTTTCGGCCGAAAACGTGTACGTTTGCACTTCCCCGCCACAGGGAAGCTGCTAGCCGGGAATTCTCTGCCTGGTTCTACCCGCTGCCCGGAACGCTACGCAGGGCAAAAGCGATTCTCGTCCTCCGTGCTTGCTTTTTCTCAGAAAGAGCCGTGGTGTGCGTTTTCGCCGAAAACGCGTTTTTGGCAGAAAACGTGTACGTTTGCACTTCCCAGCCACAGGGAAGCTGCTAGCCGGGAATTCTCTGCCTGTTTCTACCCGCTGCCCGGAACGCTACGCAGGGCAAAAGCGATTCTCGTCCTCCGTGCTTGCTTTTTCTCAGAAAGAGCCGTGGTGTGCGTTTTCCCCGGAAAACGCGTTTTCGGCCGAAAACGTGTACGTTTGCACTTCCCCGCCACAAGGAAGCTGCTAGCCGGGAATTCTCTGCCTGGTTCTACCCGCTGCCCGGAACGCTACGCAGGGCAAAAGCGATTCTCGTCCTCCGTGCTTGCTTTTTCTCAGAAAGAGCCGTGGTGTGCGTTTTCGCCGAAAACGCGTTTTCGGCCGAAAATGTGTACGTTTGCACTTCCCCGCCACAGGGAAGGTGCTAGCCGGGAATTCTCTGCCTGGTTCTACCCGCTGCCCGGAACGCTACGCAGGGCAAAAGCGATTCTCGTCCTCCGTGCTTGCTTTTTCTCAGAAAGAGCCGTGGTGTGCGTTTTCCCCGGAAAACGCGTTTTCGGCCGAAAACGTGTACGTTTGCACTTCCCCGCCACAGGGAAGCTGCTAGCCGGGAATTCTCTGCCTGGTTCTACCCGCTGCCCGGAACGCTACGCAGGGCAAAAGCGATTCTCGTCCTCCGTGCTTGCTTTTTCTCAGAAAGAGCCGTTGTGTGCTTTTTCGCCGAAAACGCGTTTTTGGCCGAAAACGTGTACGTTTGCACTTCCCAGCCACAGGAAAGCTGCTAGCCGGGAATTCTCTGCCTGGTTCTACCCGCTGCCCGGAACGCTACGCAGGGCAAAAGCGATTCTCGTCCTCCGTGCTTGCTTTTTCTCAGAAAGAGCCGTGGTGTGCGTTTTCGCCGGAAAACGCGTTTTCGGCCGAAAACGTGTACGTTTGCACTTCCCCGCCACAGGGAAGCTGCTAGCCGGGAATTCTCTGCCTGGTTCTACCCGCTGCCCGGAACGCTACGCAGGGCAAAAGCGATTCTCGTCCTCCGTGCTTGCTTTTTCTCAGAAAGAGCCGTGGTGTGCGTTTTCGCCGGAAAACGCGTTTTCGGCAGAAAACGTGTACGTTTGCACTTCCCCGCCACAGGGAAGCTGCTAGCCGGGAATTCTCTGCCTGGTTCTACCCGCTGCCCGGAACGCTACGCAGGGCAAAAGCGATTCTCGTCCTCAGTGCTTGCTTTTTCTCAGAAAGAGCCGTGGTGTGCGTTTTCGCCGAAAACGCGTTTTTGGCAGAAAACGTGTACGTTTGCACTTCCCCGCCACAGGGAAGCTGCTAGCCGGGAATTCTCTGCCTGGTTCTACCCGCTGCCCGGAACGCTACGCAGGGCAAAAGCGATTCTCGTCCTCCGTGCTTGCTTTTTCTCAGAAAGAGCCGTGGTGTGCGTTTTCGCCGGAAAACGCGTTTTCGGCCGAAAACGTGTACGTTTGCACTTCCCCGCCACAGGGAAGCTGCTAGCCGGGAATTCTCTGCCTGGTTCTACCCGCTGCCCGGAACGCTACGCAGGGCAAAAGCGATTCTCGTCCTCCGTGCTTGCTTTTTCTCAGAAAGAGCCGTGGTGTGCGTTTTCGCCGAAAATGCGTTTTTGGCAGAAAACGTGTACGTTTGCACTTCCCAGCCACAGGGAAGCTGCTAGCCGGGAATTATCTGCCTGGTTCTACCCGCTGCCCGGAACGCTACGCAGGGCAAAAGCGATTCTCGTCCTCCGTGCTTGCTTTTTCTCAGAAAGAGCCGTTGTGTGCTTTTTCGCCGAAAACGCGTTTTTGGCCGAAAACGTGTACGTTTGCACTTCCCAGCCACAGGAAAGCTGCTAGCCGGGAATTCTCTGCCTGGTTCTACCCGCTGCCCGGAACGCTACGCAGGGCAAAAGCGATTCTCGTCCTCCGTGCTTGCTTTTTCTCAGAAAGAGCCGTGGTGTGCGTTTTCGCCGGAAAACGTGTTTTCGGCCGAAAACGTGTACGTTTGCACTTCCCCGCCACAGGGAAGCTGCTAGCCGGGAATTCTCTGCCTGGTTCTACCCGCTGCCCGGAACGCTACGCAGGGCAAAAGCGATTCTCGTCCTCCGTGCTTGCTTTTTCTCAGAAAGAGCCGTGGTGTGCGTTTTCGCCGGAAAACGCGTTTTCGGCCGAAAACGTGTACGTTTGCACTTCCCCGCCACAGGGAAGCTGCTAGCCGGGAATTCTCTGCCTGGTTCTACCCGCTGCCCGGAACGCTACGCAGGGCAAAAGCGATTCTCGTCCTCCGTGCTTGCTTTTTCTCAGAAAGAGCCGTGGTGTGCGTTTTCGCCGAAAACGCGTTTTCGGCCGAAAACGTGTACGTTTGCACTTCCCCGCCACAGGGAAGCTGCTAGCCGGGAATTCTCTGCCTGGTTCTACCCGCTGCCCGGAACGCTACGCAGGGCAAAAGCGATTCTCGTCCTCCGTGCTTGCTTTTTCTCAGAAAGAACCGTGGTGTGCGTTTTCCCCGGAAAACGCGTTTTCGGCCGAAAACGTGTACGTTTGCACTTCCCCGCCACAGGGAAGCTGCTAGCCGGGAATTCTCTGCCTGGTTCTACCCGCTGCCCGGAACGCTACGCAGGGCAAAAGCGATTCTCGTCCTCCGTGCTTGCTTTTTCTCAGAAAGAGCCGTGGTGTGCGTTTTCGCCGGAAAACGCGTTTTCGGCCGAAAACGTGTACGTTTGCACTTCCCCGCCACAGGGAAGCTGCTAGCCGGGAATTCTCTGCCTGGTTCTACCCGCTGCCCGGAACGCTACGCAGGGCAAAAGCGATTCTCGTCCTCCGTGCTTGCTTTTTCTCAGAAAGAGCCGTGGTGTGCGTTTTCGCCGAAAACGCGTTTTTGGCAGAAAACGTGTACGTTTGCACTTCCCAGCCACAGGGAAGCTGCTAGCCGGGAATTCTCTGCCTGTTTCTACCCGCTGCCCGGAACGCTACGCAGGGCAAAAGCGATTCTCGTCCTCCGTGCTTGCTTTTTCTCAGAAAGAGCCGTGGTGTGCGTTTTCCCCGGAAAACGCGTTTTCGGCCGAAAACGTGTACGTTTGCACTTCCCCGCCACAAGGAAGCTGCTAGCCGGGAATTCTCTGCCTGGTTCTACCCGCTGCCCGGAACGCTACGCAGGGCAAAAGCGATTCTCGTCCTCCGTGCTTGCTTTTTCTCAGAAAGAGCCGTGGTGTGCGTTTTCGCCGGAAAACGCGTTTTCGGCCGAAAATGTGTACGTTTGCACTTCCCCGCCACAGGGAAGGTGCTAGCCGGGAATTCTCTGCCTGGTTCTACCCGCTGCCCGGAACGCTACGCAGGGCAAAAGCGATTCTCGTCCTCCGTGCTTGCTTTTTCTCAGAAAGAGCCGTGGTGTGCGTTTTCCCCGGAAAACGCGTTTTCGGCCGAAAACGTGTACGTTTGCACTTCCCCGCCACAGGGAAGCTGCTAGCCGGGAATTCTCTGCCTGGTTCTACCCGCTGCCCGGAACGCTACGCAGGGCAAAAGCGATTCTCGTCCTCCGTGCTTGCTTTTTCTCAGAAAGAGCCGTGGTGTGCGTTTTCGCCGGAAAACGCGTTTTCGGCCGAAAACGTGTACGTTTGCACTTCCCCGCCACAGGGAAGCTGCTAGCCGGGAATTCTCTGCCTGGTTCTACCCGCTGCCCGGAACGCTACGCAGGGCAAAAGCGGTTCTCGTCCTCCGTGCTTGCTTTTTCTCAGAAAGAGCCGTGGTGTGCGTTTTCGCCGGAAAACGCGTTTTCGGCCGAAAACGTGTACGTTTGCACTTCCCCGCCACAGGGAAGGTGCTAGCCGGGAATTCTCTGCCTGGTTCTACCCGCTGCCCGGAACGCTACGCAGGGCAAAAGCGATTCTCGTCCTCCGTGCTTGCTTTTTCTCAGAAAGAGCCGTGGTGTGCGTTTTCGCCGGAAAACGCGTTTTCGGCCGAAAACGTGTACGTTTGCACTTCCCCGCCACAGGGAAGCTGCTAGCCGGGAATTCTCTGCCTGGTTCTACCCGCTGCCCGGAACGCTACGCAGGGCAAAAGCGATTCTCGTCCTCCGTGCTTGCTTTTTCTCAGAAAGAGCCGTGGTGTGCGTTTTCGCCGGAAAACGCGTTTTCGGCCGAAAACGTGTACGTTTGCACTTCCCCGCCACAGGGAAGCTGCTAGCCGGGAATTCTCTGCCTGGTTCTACCCGCTGCCCGGAACGCTACGCAGGGCAAAAGCGATTCTCGTCCTCCGTGCTTGCTTTTTCTCAGAAAGAGCCGTGGTGTGCGTTTTCGCCGAAAACGCGTTTTTGGCAGAAAACGTGTACGTTTGCACTTCCCAGCCACAGGGAAGCTGCTAGCCGGGAATTATCTGCCTGGTTCTACCCGCTGCCCGGAACGCTACGCAGGGCAAAAGCGATTCTCGTCCTCCGTGCTTGCTTTTTCTCAGAAAGAGCCGTTGTGTGCTTTTTCGCCGAAAACGCGTTTTTGGCCGAAAACGTGTACGTTTGCACTTCCCAGCCACAGGAAAGCTGCTAGCCGGGAATTCTCTGCCTGGTTCTACCCGCTGCCCGGAACGCTAGGCAGGGCAAAAGCGATTCTCGTCCTCCGTGCTTGCTTTTTCTCAGAAAGAGCCGTGGTGTGCGTTTTCGCCGGAAAACGCGTTTTCGGCCGAAAACGTGTACGTTTGCACTTCCCCGCCACAGGGAAGCTGCTAGCCGGGAATTCTCTGCCTGGTTCTACCCGCTGCCCGGAACGCTACGCAGGGCAAAAGCGATTCTCGTCCTCCGTGCTTGCTTTTTCTCAGAAAGAGCCGTGGTGTGCGTTTTCCCCGGAAAACGCGTTTTCGGCCGAAAACGTGTACGTTTGCACTTCCCCGCCACAGGGAAGCTGCTAGCCGGGAATTCTCTGCCTGGTTCTACCCGCTGCCCGGAACGCTACGCAGGGCAAAAGCGATTCTCGTCCTCCGTGCTTGCTTTTTCTCAGAAAGAGCCGTGGTGTGCGTTTTCGCCGAAAACGCGTTTTTGGCCGAAAACGTGTACGTTTGCACTTCCCCGCCACAGGGAAGCTGCTAGCCGGGAATTCTCTGCCTGGTTCTACCCGCTGCCCGGAACGCTACGCAGGGCAAAAGCGATTCTCGTCCTCCGTGCTTGCTTTTTCTCAGAAAGAACCGTGGTGTGCGTTTTCCCCGGAAAACGCGTTTTCGGCCGAAAACGTGTACGTTTGCACTTCCCCGCCACAGGGAAGCTGCTAGCCGGGAATTCTCTGCCTGGTTCTACCCGCTGCCCGGAACGCTACGCAGGGCAAAAGCGATTCTCGTCCTCCGTGCTTGCTTTTTCTCAGAAAGAGCCGTGGTGTGCGTTTTCGCCGGAAAACGCGTTTTCGGCCGAAAACGTGTACGTTTGCACTTCCCCGCCACAGGGAAGCTGCTAGCCGGGAATTCTCTGCCTGGTTCTACCCGCTGCCCGGAACGCTACGCAGGGCAAAAGCGATTCTCGTCCTCCGTGCTTGCTTTTTCTCAGAAAGAGCCGTTGTGTGCTTTTTCGCCGAAAACGCGTTTTTGGCCGAAAACGTGTACGTTTGCACTTCCCAGCCACAGGAAAGCTGCTAGCCGGGAATTCTCTGCCTGGTTCTACCCGCTGCCCGGAACGCTAGGCAGGGCAAAAGCGATTCTCGTCCTCCGTGCTTGCTTTTTCTCAGAAAGAGCCGTTGTGTGCGTTTTCGCCGGAAAACGCGTTTTTGGCCGAAAACGTGTACGTTTGCACTTCCCAGCCACAGGGAAGCTGCTAGCCGGGAATTCTCTGCCTGGTTCTACCCGCTGCCCGGAACGCTACGCAGGGCAAAAGCGATTCTCGTCCTCCGTGCTTGCTTTTTCTCAGAAAGAGCCGTGGTGTGCGTTTTCGCCGGAAAACGCGTTTTCGGCCGAAAACGTGTACGTTTGCACTTCCCCGCCACAGGGAAGCTGCTAGCCGGGAATTCTCTGCCTGGTTCTACCCGCTGCCCGGAACGCTACGCAGGGCAAAAGCGATTCTCGTCCTCCGTGCTTGCTTTTTCTCAGAAAGAGCCGTGGTGTGCGTTTTCGCCGAAAATGCGTTTTTGGCAGAAAACGTGTACGTTTGCACTTCCCAGCCACAGGGAAGCTGCTAGCCGGGAATTATCTGCCTGGTTCTACCCGCTGCCCGGAACGCTACGCAGGGCAAAAGCGATTCTCGTCCTCCGTGCTTGCTTTTTCTCAGAAAGAGCCGTGGTGTGCTTTTTCGCCGAAAACGCGTTTTTGGCCGAAAACGTGTACGTTTGCACTTCCCAGCCACAGGAAAGCTGCTAGCCGGGAATTCTCTGCCTGGTTCTACCCGCTGCCCGGAACGCTACGCAGGGCAAAAGCGATTCTCGTCCTCCGTGCTTGCTTTTTCTCAGAAAGAGCCGTGGTGTGCGTTTTCGCCGGAAAACGCGTTTTCGGCCGAAAACATGTACGTTTGCACTTCCCCGCCACAGGGAAGCTGCTAGCCGGGAATTCTCTGCCTGGTTCTACCCGCTGCCCGGAACGCTACGCAGGGCAAAAGCGATTCTCGTCCTCCGTGCTTGCTTTTTCTCAGAAAGAGCCGTGGTGTGCGTTTTCGCCGGAAAACGCGTTTTCGGCCGAAAACGTGTACGTTTGCACTTCCCCGCCACAGGGAAGCTGCTAGCCGGGAATTCTCTGCCTGGTTCTACCCGCTGCCCGGAACGCTACGCAGGGCAAAAGCGATTCTCGTCCTCCGTGCTTGCTTTTTCTCAGAAAGAGCCGTGGTGTGCGTTTTCGCCGAAAACGCGTTTTCGGCCGAAAACGTGTACGTTTGCACTTCCCCGCCACAGGGAAGCTGCTAGCCGGGAATTCTCTGCCTGGTTCTACCCGCTGCCCGGAACGCTACGCAGGGCAAAAGCGATTCTCGTCCTCCGTGCTTGCTTTTTCTCAGAAAGAACCGTGGTGTGCGTTTTCCCCGGAAAACGCGTTTTCGGCCGAAAACGTGTACGTTTGCACTTCCCCGCCACAGGGAAGCTGCTAGCCGGGAATTCTCTGCCTGGTTCTACCCGCTGCCCGGAACGCTACGCAGGGCAAAAGCGATTCTCGTCCTCCGTGCTTGCTTTTTCTCAGAAAGAGCCGTGGTGTGCGTTTTCGCCGGAAAACGCGTTTTCGGCCGAAAACGTGTACGTTTGCACTTCCCCGCCACAGGGAAGCTGCTAGCCGGGAATTCTCTGCCTGGTTCTACCCGCTGCCCGGAACGCTACGCAGGGCAAAAGCGATTCTCGTCCTCCGTGCTTGCTTTTTCTCAGAAAGAGCCGTGGTGTGCGTTTTCGCCGAAAACGCGTTTTTGGCAGAAAACGTGTACGTTTGCACTTCCCAGCCACAGGGAAGCTGCTAGCCGGGAATTCTCTGCCTGTTTCTACCCGCTGCCCGGAACGCTACGCAGGGCAAAAGCGATTCTCGTCCTCCGTGCTTGCTTTTTCTCAGAAAGAGCCGTGGTGTGCGTTTTCCCCGGAAAACGCGTTTTCGGCCGAAAACGTGTACGTTTGCACTTCCCCGCCACAAGGAAGCTGCTAGCCGGGAATTCTCTGCCTGGTTCTACCCGCTGCCCGGAACGCTACGCAGGGCAAAAGCGATTCTCGTCCTCCGTGCTTGCTTTTTCTCAGAAAGAGCCGTGGTGTGCGTTTTCGCCGGAAAACGCGTTTTCGGCCGAAAACGTGTACGTTTGCACTTCCCCGCCACAGGGAAGGTGCTAGCCGGGAATTCTCTGCCTGGTTCTACCCGCTGCCCGGAACGCTACGCAGGGCAAAAGCGATTCTCGTCCTCCGTGCTTGCTTTTTCTCAGAAAGAGCCGTGGTGTGCGTTTTCCCCGGAAAACGCGTTTTCGGCCGAAAACGTGTACGTTTGCACTTCCCCGCCACAGGGAAGCTGCTAGCCGGGAATTCTCTGCCTGGTTCTACCCGCTGCCCGGAACGCTACGCAGGGCAAAAGCGATTCTCGTCCTCCGTGCTTGCTTTTTCTCAGAAAGAGCCGTGGTGTGCGTTTTCGCCGGAAAACGCGTTTTCGGCCGAAAACGTGTACGTTTGCACTTCACAGCCACAGGGAAGGTGCTAGCCGGGAATTCTCTGCCTGGTTCTACCCGCTGCCCGTTACGCTACGCAGGGCAAAAGCGATTCTCGTCCTCCGTGCTTGCTTTTTCTCAGAAAGAGCCGTGGTGTGCGTTTTCGCCGGAAAACGCGTTTTCGGCCGAAAACGTGTACGTTTGCACTTCCCCGCCACAGGGAAGCTGCTAGCCGGGAATTCTCTGCCTGGTTCTACCCGCTGCCCGGAACGCTACGCAGGGCAAAAGCGATTCTCGTCCTCCGTGCTTGCTTTTTCTCAGAAAGAGCCGTGGTGTGCGTTTTCGCCGAAAACGCGTTTTTGGCAGAAAACGTGTACGTTTGCACTTCCCAGCCACAGGGAAGCTGCTAGCCGGGAATTATCTGCCTGGTTCTACCCGCTGCCCGGAACGCTACGCAGGGCAAAAGCGATTCTCGTCCTCCGTGCTTGCTTTTTCTCAGAAAGAGCCGTTGTGTGCTTTTTCGCCGAAAACGCGTTTTTGGCCGAAAACGTGTACGTTTGCACTTCCCAGCCACAGGAAAGCTGCTAGCCGGGAATTCTCTGCCTGGTTCTACCCGCTGCCCGGAACGCTAGGCAGGGCAAAAGCGATTCTCGTCCTCCGTGCTTGCTTTTTCTCAGAAAGAGCCGTGGTGTGCGTTTTCGCCGGAAAACGCGTTTTCGGCCGAAAACGTGTACGTTTGCACTTCCCCGCCACAGGGAAGCTGCTAGCCGGGAATTCTCTGCCTGGTTCTACCCGCTGCCCGGAACGCTACGCAGGGCAAAAGCGATTCTCGTCCTCCGTGCTTGCTTTTTCTCAGAAAGAGCCGTGGTGTGCGTTTTCGCCGGAAAACGCGTTTTCGGCCGAAAACGTGTACGTTTGCACTTCCCCGCCACAGGGAAGCTGCTAGCCGGGAATTCTCTGCCTGGTTCTACCCGCTGCCCGGAACGCTACGCAGGGCAAAAGCGATTCTCGTCCTCCGTGCTTGCTTTTTCTCAGAAAGAGCCGTGGTGTGCGTTTTCGCCGAAAACGCGTTTTTGGCCGAAAACGTGTACGTTTGCACTTCCCCGCCACAGGGAAGCTGCTAGCCGGGAATTCTCTGCCTGGTTCTACCCGCTGCCCGGAACGCTACGCAGGGCAAAAGCGATTCTCGTCCTCCGTGCTTGCTTTTTCTCAGAAAGAGCCGTGGTGTGCGTTTTCGCCGGAAAACGCGTTTTCGGCCGAAAACGTGTACGTTTGCACTTCCCCGCCACAGGGAAGCTGCTAGCCGGGAATTCTCTGCCTGGTTCTACCCGCTGCCCGGAACGCTACGCAGGGCAAAAGCGATTCTCGTCCTCCGTGCTTGCTTTTTCTCAGAAAGAGCCGTTGTGTGCTTTTTCGCCGAAAACGCGTTTTTGGCCGAAAACGTGTACGTTTGCACTTCCCAGCCACAGGAAAGCTGCTAGCCGGGAATTCTCTGCCTGGTTCTACCCGCTGCCCGGAACGCTAGGCAGGGCAAAAGCGATTCTCGTCCTCCGTGCTTGCTTTTTCTCAGAAAGAGCCGTTGTGTGCGTTTTCGCCGGAAAACGCGTTTTTGGCCGAAAACGTGTACGTTTGCACTTCCCCGCCACAGGGAAGCTGCTAGCCGGGAATTCTCTGCCTGGTTCTACCCGCTGCCCGGAACGATACGCAGGGCAAAAGCGATTCTCGTCCTCCGTGCTTGCTTTTTCTCAGAAAGAGCCGTGGTGTGCGTTTTCGCCGGAAAACGCGTTTTCGGCCGAAAACGTGTACGTTTGCACTTCCCCGCCACAGGGAAGCTGCTAGCCGGGAATTCTCTGCCTGGTTCTACCCGCTGCCCGGAACGCTACGCAGGGCAAAAGCGATTCTCGTCCTCCGTGCTTGCTTTTTCTCAGAAAGAGCCGTGGTGTGCGTTTTCGCCGGAAAACGCGTTTTCGGCCGAAAACGTGTACGTTTGCACTTCCCGGCCACAGGGAAGCTGCTAGCCGGGAATTCTCTGCCTGGTTCTACCCGCTGCCCGGAACGCTACGCAGGGCAAAAGCGATTCTCGTCCTCCGTGCTTGCTTTTTCTCAGAAAGAGCCGTGGTGTGCGTTTTCGCCGGAAAATGCGTTTTTGGCCGAAAACGTGTACGTTTGCACTTCCCCGCCACAGGGAAGCTGCTAGCCGGGAATTCTCTGCCTGGTTCTACCCGCTGCCCGGAACGCTACGCAGGGCAAAAGCGGTTCTCGTCCTCCGTGCTTGCTTTTTCTCAGAAAGAGCCGTGGTGTGCGTTTTCGCCGGAAAATGCGTTTTCGGCCGAAAACGTGTACGTTTGCACTTCCCCGCCACAGGGAAGCTGCTAGCCGGGAATTCTCTGCCTGGTTCTACCCGCTGCACGGAACGCTACGCAGGGCAAAAGCGATTCTCGTCCTCCGTGCTTGCTTTTTCTCAGAAAGAGCCGTGGTGTGCGTTTTCGCCGGAAAACGCGTTTTCGGCCGAAAACGTGTACGTTTGCACTTCCCCGCCACAGGGAAGGTGCTAGCCGGGAATTCTCTGCCTGGTTCTACCCGCTGCACGGAACGCTACGCAGGGCAAAAGCGATTCTCGTCCTCCGTGCTTGCTTTTTCTCAGAAAGAGCCGTGGTGTGCGTTTTCGCCGGAAAACGCGTTTTCGGCCGAAAACGTGTACGTTTGCACTTCCCCGCCACAGGGAAGCTGCTAGCCGGGAATTCTCTGCCTGGTTCTACCCGCTGCCCGGAACGCTACGCAGGGCAAAAGCGATTCTCGTCCTCCGTGCTTGCTTTTTCTCAGAAAGAACCGTGGTGTGCGTTTTCCCCGGAAAACGCGTTTTCGGCCGAAAACGTGTACGTTTGCACTTCCCCGCCACAGGGAAGCTGCTAGCCGGGAAT
Organism: Athene noctua; assembly: GCF_965140245.1. Classification (NCBI taxonomy): domain Eukaryota; kingdom Metazoa; phylum Chordata; class Aves; order Strigiformes; family Strigidae; genus Athene; species Athene noctua. The sequence goes on along the minus strand of NW_027437655.1, from coordinate 153,889 downwards.
TCTCTGCCTGGTTCTACCCGCTGCCCGGAACGCTACGCAGGGCAAAAGCGATTCTCGTCCTCCGTGCTTGCTTTTTCTCAGAAAGAGCCGTTGTGTGCTTTTTCGCCGAAAACGCGTTTTTGGCCGAAAACGTGTACGTTTGCACTTCCCAGCCACAGGAAAGCTGCTAGCCGGGAATTCTCTGCCTGGTTCTACCCGCTGCCCGGAACGCTAGGCAGGGCAAAAGCGATTCTCGTCCTCCGTGCTTGCTTTTTCTCAGAAAGAGCCGTGGTGTGCGTTTTCGCCGGAAAACGCGTTTTCGGCCGAAAACGTGTACGTTTGCACTTCCCCGCCACAGGGAAGCTGCTAGCCGGGAATTCTCTGCCTGGTTCTACCCGCTGCCCGGAACGCTACGCAGGGCAAAAGCGATTCTCGTCCTCCGTGCTTGCTTTTTCTCAGAAAGAGCCGTGGTGTGCGTTTTCGCCGGAAAACGCGTTTTCGGCCGAAAACGTGTACGTTTGCACTTCCCCGCCACAGGGAAGCTGCTAGCCGGGAATTCTCTGCCTGGTTCTACCCGCTGCCCGGAACGCTACGCAGGGAAAAAGCGATTCTCGTCCTCCGTGCTTGCTTTTTCTCAGAAAGAGCCGTGGTGTGCGTTTTCGCCGAAAACGCGTTTTTGGCAGAAAACGTGTACGTTTGCACTTCCCCGCCACAGGGAAGCTGCTAGCCGGGAATTCTCTGCCTGGTTCTACCCGCTGCCCGGAACGCTACGCAGGGCAAAAGCGATTCTCGTCCTCCGTGCTTGCTTTTTCTCAGAAAGAGCCGTGGTGTGCGTTTTTGCCGGAAAACGCGTTTTCGGCCCAAAACGTGTACGTTTGCACTTCCCGGCCACAGGGAAGCTGCTAGCCGGGAATTCTCTGCCTGGTTCTACCCGCTGCCCGGAACGCTACGCAGGGCAAAAGCGATTCTCGTCCTCCGTGCTTGCTTTTTCTCAGAAAGAGCCGTGGTGTGCGTTTTCGCCGGAAAATGCGTTTTTGGCCGAAAACGTGTACGTTTGCACTTCCCCGCCACAGGGAAGCTGCTAGCCGGGAATTCTCTGCCTGGTTCTACCCGCTGCCCGGAACGCTACGCAGGGCAAAAGCGGTTCTCGTCCTCCGTGCTTGCTTTTTCTCAGAAAGAGCCGTGGTGTGCGTTTTCGCCGGAAAATGCGTTTTCGGCCGAAAACGTGTACGTTTGCACTTCCCCGCCACAGGGAAGCTGCTAGCCGGGAATTCTCTGCCTGGTTCTACCCGCTGCCCGGAACGCTACGCAGGGCAAAAGCGATTCTCGTCCTCCGTGCTTGCTTTTTCTCAGAAAGAGCCGTGGTGTGCGTTTTCGCCGGAAAACGCGTTTTCGGCCGAAATCGTGTACGTTTGCACTTCCCGGCCACAGGGAAGCTGCTAGCCGGGAATTCTCTGCCTGGTTCTACCCGCTGCCCGGAACGCTACGCAGGGCAAAAGCGATTCTCGTCCTCCGTGCTTGCTTTTTCTCAGAAAGAGCCGTGGTGTGCGTTTTCGCCGGAAAACGCGTTTTCGGCCGAAAACGTGTACGTTTGCACTTCCCCGCCACAGGGAAGCTGCTAGCCGGGAATTCTCTGCCTGGTTCTACCCGCTGCCCGGAACGCTACGCAGGGCAAAAGCGATTCTCGTCCTCCGTGCTTGCTTTTTCTCAGAAAGAGCCGTGGTGTGCGTTTTCGCCGAAAACGCGTTTTTGGCAGAAAACGTGTACGTTTGCACTTCCCAGCCACAGGGAAGCTGCTAGCCGGGAATTCTCTGCCTGGTTCTACCCGCTGCCCGGAACGCTACGCAGGGCAAAAGCGATTCTCGTCCTCCGTGCTTGCTTTTTCTCAGAAAGAGCCGTTGTGTGCTTTTTCGCCGAAAACGCGTTTTTGGCCGAAAACATGTACGTTTGCACTTCCCCGCCACAGGGAAGCTGCTAGCCGGGAATTCTCTGCCTGGTTCTACCCGCTGCCCGGAACGCTAGGCAGGGCAAAAGCGATTCTCGTCCTCCGTGCTTGCTTTTTCTCAGAAAGAGCCGTGGTGTGCGTTTTCCCCGGAAAACGCGTTTTCGGCCGAAAACGTGTACGTTTGCACTTCCCCGCCACAAGGAAGCTGCTAGCCGGGAATTCTCTGCCTGGTTCTACCCGCTGCCCGGAACGCTACGCAGGGCAAAAGCGATTCTCGTCCTCCGTGCTTGCTTTTTCTCAGAAAGAGCCGTGGTGTGCGTTTTCGCCGGAAAACGCGTTTTCGGCCGAAAACGTGTACGTTTGCACTTCCCCGCCACAGGGAAGGTGCTAGCCGGGAATTCTCTGCCTGGTTCTACCCGCTGCCCGGAACGCTACGCAGGGCAAAAGCGATTCTCGTCCTCCGTGCTTGCTTTTTCTCAGAAAGAGCCGTGGTGTGCGTTTTCGCCGGAAAACGCGTTTTCGGCCGAAAACGTGTACGTTTGCACTTCCCCGCCACAGGGAAGCTGCTAGCCGGGAATTCTCTGCCTGGTTCTACCCGCTGCCCGGAACGCTACGCAGGGCAAAAGCGATTCTCGTCCTCCGTGCTTGCTTTTTCTCAGAAAGAGCCGTGGTGTGCGTTTTCGCCGAAAACGCGTTTTTGGCAGAAAACGTGTACGTTTGCACTTCCCCGCCACAGGGAAGCTGCTAGCCGGGAATTCTCTGCCTGGTTCTACCCGCTGCCCGGAACGCTACGCAGGGCAAAAGCGATTCTCGTCCTCCGTGCTTGCTTTTTCTCAGAAAGAGCCGTGGTGTGCGTTTTCGCCGGAAAACGCGTTTTCGGCCGAAAACGTGTACGTTTGCACTTCCCCGCCACAGGGAAGCTGCTAGCCGGGAATTCTCTGCATGGTTCTACCCGCTGCCCGGAACGCTACGCAGGGCAAAAGCGATTCTCGTCCTCCGTGCTTGCTTTTTCTCAGAAAGAGCCGTGGTGTGCGTTTTCGCCGGAAAACGCGTTTTCGGCCGAAAACGTGTACGTTTGCACTTCCCCGCCACAGGGAAGCTGCTAGCCGGGAATTCTCTGCATGGTTCTACCCGCTGCCCGGAACGCTACGCAGGGCAAAAGCGATTCTCGTCCTCCGTGCTTGCTTTTTCTCAGAAAGAGCCGTGGTGTGCGTTTTCGCCGGAAAACGCGTTTTCGGCCGAAAACGTGTACGTTTGCACTTCCCCGCCACAGGGAAGCTGCTAGCCGGGAATTCTCTGCCTGGTTCTACCCGCTGCCCGGAACGCTACGCAGGGCAAAAGCGGTTCTCGTCCTCCGTGCTTGCTTTTTCTCAGAAAGAGCCGTGGTGTGCGTTTTCGCCGGAAAACGCGTTTTCGGCCGAAAACGTGTACGTTTGCACTTCCCCGCCACAGGGAAGGTGCTAGCCGGGAATTCTCTGCCTGGTTCTACCCGCTGCCCGGAACGCTACGCAGGGCAAAAGCGATTCTCGTCCTCCGTGCTTGCTTTTTCTCAGAAAGAGCCGTGGTGTGCGTTTTCGCCGAAAACGCGTTTTTGGCAGAAAACGTGTACGTTTGCACTTCCCAGCCACAGGGAAGCTGCTAGCCGGGAATTCTCTGCCTGGTTCTACCCGCTGCCCGGAACGCTACGCAGGGCAAAAGCGATTCTCGTCCTCCGTGCTTGCTTTTTCTCAGAAAGAGCCGTTGTGTGCTTTTTCGCCGAAAACGCGTTTTTGGCCGAAAACATGTACGTTTGCACTTCCCCGCCACAGGGAAGCTGCTAGCCGGGAATTCTCTGCCTGGTTCTACCCGCTGCCCGGAACGCTAGGCAGGGCAAAAGCGATTCTCGTCCTCCGTGCTTGCTTTTTCTCAGAAAGAGCCGTGGTGTGCGTTTTCCCCGGAAAACGCGTTTTCGGCCGAAAACGTGTACGTTTGCACTTCCCCGCCACAAGGAAGCTGCTAGCCGGGAATTCTCTGCCTGGTTCTACCCGCTGCCCGGAACGCTACGCAGGGCAAAAGCGATTCTCGTCCTCCGTGCTTGCTTTTTCTCAGAAAGAGCCGTGGTGTGCGTTTTCGCCGGAAAACGCGTTTTCGGCCGAAAACGTGTACGTTTGCACTTCCCCGCCACAGGGAAGCTGCTAGCCGGGAATTCTCTGCCTGGTTCTACCCGCTGCCCGGAACGCTACGCAGGGCAAAAGCGATTCTCGTCCTCCGTGCTTGCTTTTTCTCAGAAAGAGCCGTGGTGTGCGTTTTCGCCGGAAAACGCGTTTTCGGCCGAAAACGTGTACGTTTGCACTTCCCCGCCACAGGGAAGCTGCTAGCCGGGAATTCTCTGCCTGGTTCTACCCGCTGCCCGGAACGCTACGCAGGGCAAAAGCGATTCTCGTCCTCCGTGCTTGCTTTTTCTCAGAAAGAGCCGTGGTGTGCGTTTTCGCCGAAAACGCGTTTTTGGCAGAAAACGTGTACGTTTGCACTTCCCCGCCACAGGGAAGCTGCTAGCCGGGAATTCTCTGCCTGGTTCTACCCGCTGCCCGGAACGCTACGCAGGGCAAAAGCGATTCTCGTCCTCCGTGCTTGCTTTTTCTCAGAAAGAGCCGTGGTGTGCGTTTTCGCCGGAAAACGCGTTTTCGGCCGAAAACGTGTACGTTTGCACTTCCCCGCCACAGGGAAGCTGCTAGCCGGGAATTCTCTGCCTGGTTCTACCCGCTGCCCGGAACGCTACGCAGGGCAAAAGCGATTCTCGTCCTCCGTGCTTGCTTTTTCTCAGAAAGAGCCGTTGTGTGCTTTTTCGCCGAAAACGCGTTTTTGGCCGAAAACGTGTACGTTTGCACTTCCCCGCCACAGGGAAGCTGCTAGCCGGGAATTCTCTGCCTGGTTCTACCCGCTGCCCGGAACGCTACGCAGGGCAAAAGCGATTCTCGTCCTCCGTGCTTGCTTTTTCTCAGAAAGAGCCGTGGTGTGCGTTTTCGCCGGAAAACGCGTTTTCGGCCGAAAACGTGTACGTTTGCACTTCCCCGCCACAGGGAAGCTGCTAGCCGGGAATTCTCTGCCTGGTTCTACCCGCTGCCCGGAACGCTACGCAGGGCAAAAGCGATTCTCGTCCTCCGTGCTTGCTTTTTCTCAGAAAGAGCCGTGGTGTGCGTTTTCGCCGGAAAACGCGTTTTCGGCCGAAAACGTGTACGTTTGCACTTCCCGGCCACAGGGAAGCTGCTAGCCGGGAATTCTCTGCCTGGTTCTACCCGCTGCCCGGAACGCTACGCAGGGCAAAAGCGATTCTCGTCCTCCGTGCTTGCTTTTTCTCAGAAAGAGCCGTGGTGTGCGTTTTCGCCGGAAAATGCGTTTTTGGCCGAAAACGTGTACGTTTGCACTTCCCCGCCACAGGGAAGCTGCTAGCCGGGAATTCTCTGCCTGGTTCTACCCGCTGCCCGGAACGCTACGCAGGGCAAAAGCGGTTCTCGTCCTCCGTGCTTGCTTTTTCTCAGAAAGAGCCGTGGTGTGCGTTTTCGCCGGAAAATGCGTTTTCGGCCGAAAACGTGTACGTTTGCACTTCCCCGCCACAGGGAAGCTGCTAGCCGGGAATTCTCTGCCTGGTTCTACCCGCTGCCCGGAAAGCTACGCAGGGCAAAAGCGATTCTCGTCCTCCGTGCTTGCTTTTTCTCAGAAAGAGCCGTGGTGTGCGTTTTCGCCGGAAAACGCGTTTTCGGCCGAAAACGTGTACGTTTGCACTTCCCCGCCACAGGGAAGCTGCTAGCCGGGAATTCTCTGCCTGGTTCTACCCGCTGCCCGGAACGCTACGCAGGGCAAAAGCGATTCTCGTCCTCCGTGCTTGCTTTTTCTCAGAAAGAGCCGTGGTGTGCGTTTTCGCCGGAAAACGCGTTTTCGGCCGAAAACGTGTACGTTTGCACTTCCCCGCCACAGGGAAGCTGCTAGCCGGGAATTCTCTGCATGGTTCTACCCGCTGCCCGGAACGCTACGCAGGGCAAAAGCGATTCTCGTCCTCCGTGCTTGCTTTTTCTCAGAAAGAGCCGTGGTGTGCGTTTTCGCCGGAAAACGCGTTTTCGGCCGAAAACGTGTACGTTTGCACTTCCCCGCCACAGGGAAGCTGCTAGCCGGGAATTCTCTGCCTGGTTCTACCCGCTGCCCGGAACGCTACGCAGGGCAAAAGCGGTTCTCGTCCTCCGTGCTTGCTTTTTCTCAGAAAGAGCCGTGGTGTGCGTTTTCGCCGGAAAACGCGTTTTCGGCCGAAAACGTGTACGTTTGCACTTCACAGCCACAGGGAAGGTGCTAGCCGGGAATTCTCTGCCTGGTTCTACCCGCTGCCCGGAACGCTACGCAGGGCAAAAGCGATTCTCGTCCTCCGTGCTTGCTTTTTCTCAGAAAGAGCCGTGGTGTGCGTTTTCGCCGGAAAACGCGTTTTCGGCCGAAAACGTGTACGTTTGCACTTCCCCGCCACAGGGAAGCTGCTAGCCGGGAATTCTCTGCCTGGTTCTACCCGCTGCCCGGAACGCTACGCAGGGCAAAAGCGATTCTCGTCCTCCGTGCTTGCTTTTTCTCAGAAAGAACCGTGGTGTGCGTTTTCCCCGGAAAACGCGTTTTCGGCCGAAAACGTGTACGTTTGCACTTCCCCGCCACAGGGAAGCTGCTAGCCGGGAATTCTCTGCCTGGTTCTACCCGCTGCCCGGAACGCTACGCAGGGCAAAAGCGATTCTCGTCCTCCGTGCTTGCTTTTTCTCAGAAAGAGCCGTGGTGTGCGTTTTCGCCGGAAAACGCGTTTTCGGCCGAAAACGTGTACGTTTGCACTTCCCCGCCACAGGGAAGCTGCTAGCCGTGAATTCTCTGCCTGGTTCTACCCGCTGCCCGGAACGCTACGCAGGGCAAAAGCGATTCTCGTCCTCCGTGCTTGCTTTTTCTCAGAAAGAGCCGTGGTGTGCGTTTTCGCCGAAAACGCGTTTTTGGCAGAAAACGTGTACGTTTGCACTTCCCAGCCACAGGGAAGCTGCTAGCCGGGAATTCTCTGCCTGGTTCTACCCGCTGCCCGGAACGTTACGCAGGGCAAAAGCGATTCTCGTCCTCCGTGCTTGCTTTTTCTCAGAAAGAGCCGTGGTGTGCGTTTTCCCCGGAAAACGCGTTTTTGGCCGAAAACGTGTACGTTTGCACTTCCCCGCCACAGGGAAGCTGCTAGCCGGGAATTCTCTGCCTGGTTCTACCCGCTGCCCGGAACGCTACGCAGGGCAAAAGCGATTCTCGTCCTCCGTGCTTGCTTTTTCTCAGAAAGAGCCGTGGTGTGCGTTTTCGCCGAAAACGCGTTTTTGGCAGAAAACGTGTACGTTTGCACTTCCCCGCCACAGGGAAGCTGCTAGCCGGGAATTCTCTGCCTGGTTCTACCCGCTGCCCGGAACGCTACGCAGGGCAAAAGCGATTCTCGTCCTCCGTGCTTGCTTTTTCTCAGAAAGAGCCGTGGTGTGCGTTTTCCCCGGAAAACGCGTTTTCGGCCGAAAACGTGTACGTTTGCACTTCCCCGCCACAGGGAAGCTGCTAGCCGGGAATTCTCTGCCTGGTTCTACCCGCTGCCCGGAACGCTACGCAGGGCAAAAGCGATTCTCGTCCTCCGTGCTTGCTTTTTCTCAGAAAGAACCGTGGTGTGCGTTTTCCCCGGAAAACGCGTTTTCGGCCGAAAACGTGTACGTTTGCACTTCCCCGCCACAGGGAAGCTGCTAGCCGGGAATTCTCTGCCTGGTTCTACCCGCTGCCCGGAACGCTAGGCAGGGCAAAAGCGATTCTCGTCCTCCGTGCTTGCTTTTTCTCAGAAAGAGCCGTGGTGTGCGTTTTCGCCGGAAAACGCGTTTTCGGCCGAAAACGTGTACGTTTGCACTTCCCAGCCACAGGAAAGCTGCTAGCCGGGAATTCTCTGCCTGGTTCTACCCGCTGCCCGGAACGCTAGGCAGGGCAAAAGCGATTCTCGTCCTCCGTGCTTGCTTTTTCTCAGAAAGAGCCGTGGTGTGCGTTTTCCCCGGAAAACGCGTTTTCGGCCGAAAACGTGTACGTTTGCACTTCCCCGCCACAGGGAAGCTGCTAGCCGGGAATTCTCTGCCTGGTTCTACCCGCTGCCCGGAACGCTACGCAGGGCAAAAGCGATTCTCGTCCTCCGTGCTTGCTTTTTCTCAGAAAGAGCCGTGGTGTGCGTTTTCCCCGGAAAACGCGTTTTCGGCCGAAAACGTGTACGTTTGCACTTCCCCGCCACAGGGAAGCTGCTAGCCGGGAATTCTCTGCCTGGTTCTACCCGCTGCCCGGAACGCTACGCAGGGCAAAAGCGATTCTCGTCCTCCGTGCTTGCTTTTTCTCAGAAAGAGCCGTGGTGTGCGTTTTCGCCGGAAAACGCGTTTTCGGCCGAAAACGTGTACGTTTGCACTTCCCCGCCACAGGGAAGCTGCTAGCCGGGAATTCTCTGCCTGGTTCTACCCGCTGCCCGGAACGCTACGCAGGGCAAAAGCGATTCTCGTCCTCCGTGCTTGCTTTTTCTCAGAAAGAGCCGTGGTGAGCGTTTTCGCCGGAAAATGCGTTTTCGGCCGAAAACGTGTACGTTTGCACTTCCCCGCCACAGGGAAGCTGCTAGCCGGGAATTCTCTGCCTGGTTCTACCCGCTGCCCGGAACGCTACGCAGGGCAAAAGCGATTCTCGTCCTCCGTGCTTGCTTTTTCTCAGAAAGAGCCGTGGTGTGCGTTTTCGCCGGAAAACGCGTTTTCGGCCGAAAACGTGTACGTTTGCACTTCCCAGCCACAGGGAAGCTGCTAGCCGGGAATTCTCTGCCTGGTTCTACCCGCTGCCCGGAACGCTAGGCAGGGCAAAAGCGATTCTCGTCCTCCGTGCTTGCTTTTTCTCAGAAAGAGCCGTGGTGTGCGTTTTCGCCGGAAAACGCGTTTTCGGCCGAAAACGTGTACGTTTGCACTTCCCCGCCACAGGGAAGCTGCTAGCCGGGAATTCTCTGCCTGGTTCTACCCGCTGCCCGGAACGCTACGCAGGGCAAAAGCGATTCTCGTCCTCCGTGCTTGCTTTTTCTCAGAAAGAGCCGTGGTGTGCGTTTTCGCCGGAAAACGCGTTTTCGGCCGAAAACGTGTACGTTTGCACTTCCCAGCCACAGGAAAGCTGCTAGCCGGGAATTCTCTGCCTGGTTCTACCCGCTGCCCGGAACGCTAGGCAGGGCAAAAGCGATTCTCGTCCTCCGTGCTTGCTTTTTCTCAGAAAGAGCCGTGGTGTGCGTTTTCCCCGGAAAACGCGTTTTCGGCCGAAAACGTGTACGTTTGCACTTCCCCGCCACAGGGAAGCTGCTAGCCGGGAATTCTCTGCCTGGTTCTACCCGCTGCCCGGAACGCTACGCAGGGCAAAAGCGATTCTCGTCCTCCGTGCTTGCTTTTTCTCAGAAAGAGCCGTGGTGTGCGTTTTCGCCGGAAAACGCGTTTTCGGCCGAAAACGTGTACGTTTGCACTTCCCCGCCACAGGGAAGCTGCTAGCCGGGAATTCTCTGCCTGGTTCTACCCGCTGCCCGGAACGCTACGCAGGGCAAAAGCGATTCTCGTCCTCCGTGCTTGCTTTTTCTCAGAAAGAGCCGTGGTGTGCGTTTTCGCCGGAAAACGCGTTTTCGGCCGAAAACGTGTACGTTTGCACTTCCCGGCCACAGGGAAGCTGCTAGCCGGGAATTCTCTGCCTGGTTCTACCCGCTGCCCGGAACGCTACGCAGGGCAAAAGCGATTCTCGTCCTCCGTGCTTGCTTTTTCTCAGAAAGAGCCGTGGTGTGCGTTTTCCCCGGAAAACGCGTTTTCGGCCGAAAACGTGTACGTTTGCACTTCCCCGCCACAGGGAAGCTGCTAGCCGGGAATTCTCTGCCTGGTTCTACCCGCTGCCCGGAACGCTACGCAGGGCAAAAGCGATTCTCGTCCTCCGTGCTTGCTTTTTCTCAGAAAGAGCCGTGGTGTGCGTTTTCGCCGGAAAACGCGTTTTCGGCCGAAAACGTGTACGTTTGCACTTCCCCGCCACAGGGAAGCTGCTAGCCGGGAATTCTCTGCCTGGTTCTACCCGCTGCCCGGAACGCTACGCAGGGCAAAAGCGATTCTCGTCCTCCGTGCTTGCTTTTTCTCAGAAAGAGCCGTGGTGTGCGTTTTCGCCGGAAAACGCGTTTTCGGCCGAAAACGTGTACGTTTGCACTTCCCCGCCACAGGGAAGCTGCTAGCCGGGAATTCTCTGCCTGGTTCTACCCGCTGCCCGGAACGCTACGCAGGGCAAAAGCGGTTCTCGTCCTCCGTGCTTGCTTTTTCTCAGAAAGAGCCGTGGTGTGCGTTTTCGCCGGAAAATGCGTTTTCGGCCGAAAACGTGTACGTTTGCACTTCCCCGCCACAGGGAAGCTGCTAGCCGGGAATTCTCTGCCTGGTTCTACCCGCTGCCCGGAACGCTACGCAGGGCAAAAGCGATTCTCGTCCTCCGTGCTTGCTTTTTCTCAGAAAGAGCCGTGGTGTGCGTTTTCCCCGGAAAACGCGTTTTCGGCCGAAAACGTGTACGTTTGCACTTCCCCGCCACAGGGAAGCTGCTAGCCGGGAATTCTCTGCCTGGTTCTACCCGCTGCCCGGAACGCTACGCAGGGCAAAAGCGGTTCTCGTCCTCCGTGCTTGCTTTTTCTCAGAAAGAGCCGTGGTGTGCGTTTTCGCCGGAAAACGCGTTTTCGGCCGAAAACGTGTACGTTTGCACTTCCCCGCCACAGGGAAGCTGCTAGCCGGGAATTCTCTGCCTGGTTCTACCCGCTGCCCGGAACGCTAGGCAGGGCAAAAGCGATTCTCGTCCTCCGTGCTTGCTTTTTCTCAGAAAGAGCCGTGGTGTGCGTTTTCGCCGAAAACGCGTTTTTGGCAGAAAACGTGTACGTTTGCACTTCCCCGCCACAGGGAAGCTGCTAGCCGGGAATTCTCTGCCTGGTTCTACCCGCTGCCCGGAACGCTACGCAGGGCAAAAGCGATTCTCGTCCTCCGTGCTTGCTTTTTCTCAGAAAGAGCCGTGGTGTGCGTTTTCCCCGGAAAACGCGTTTTCGGCCGAAAACGTGTACGTTTGCACTTCCCCGCCACAGGGAAGCTGCTAGCCGGGAATTCTCTGCCTGGTTCTACCCGCTGCCCGGAACGCTACGCAGGGCAAAAGCGATTCTCGTCCTCCGTGCTTGCTTTTTCTCAGAAAGAGCCGTGGTGTGCGTTTTCGCCGGAAAACGCGTTTTCGGCCGAAAACGTGTACGTTTGCACTTCCCCGCCACAGGGAAGCTGCTAGCCGGGAATTCTCTGCCTGGTTCTACCCGCTGCCCGGAACGCTACGCAGGGCAAAAGCGATTCTAGTCCTCCGTGCTTGCTTTTTCTCAGAAAGAGCCGTGGTGTGCGTTTTCGCCGGAAAACGCGTTTTCGGCCGAAAACGTGTACGTTTGCACTTCCCCGCCACAGGGAAGCTGCTAGCCGGGAATTCTCTGCCTGGTTCTACCCGCTGCCCGGAACGCTACGCAGGGCAAAAGCGATTCTCGTCCTCCGTGCTTGCTTTTTCTCAGAAAGAGCCGTTGTGTGCTTTTTCGCCGAAAACGCGTTTTTGGCCGAAAACGTGTACGTTTGCACTTCCCAGCCACAGGAAAGCTGCTAGCCGGGAATTCTCTGCCTGGTTCTACCCGCTGCCCGGAACGCTAGGCAGGGCAAAAGCGATTCTCGTCCTCCGTGCTTGCTTTTTCTCAGAAAGAGCCGTGGTGTGCGTTTTCCCGGGAAAACGCGTTTTCGGCCGAAAACGTGTACGTTTGCACTTCCCCGCCACAGGGAAGCTGCTAGCCGGGAATTCTCTGCCTGGTTCTACCCGCTGCCCGGAACGCTACGCAGGGCAAAAGCGATTCTCGTCCTCCGTGCTTGCTTTTTCTCAGAAAGAGCCGTGGTGTGCGTTTTCGCCGGAAAACGCGTTTTCGGCCGAAAACGTGTACGTTTGCACTTCCCCGCCACAGGGAAGCTGCTAGCCGGGAATTCTCTGCCTGGTTCTACCCGCTGCCCGGAACGCTACGCAGGGCAAAAGCGATTCTCGTCCTCCGTGCTTGCTTTTTCTCAGAAAGAGCCGTGGTGTGCGTTTTCGCCGGAAAACGCGTTTTCGGCCGAAAACGTGTACGTTTGCACTTCCCGGCCACAGGGAAGCTGCTAGCCGGGAATTCTCTGCCTGGTTCTACCCGCTGCCCGGAACGCTACGCAGGGCAAAAGCGATTCTCGTCCTCCGTGCTTGCTTTTTCTCAGAAAGAGCCGTGGTGTGCGTTTTCGCCGGAAAACGCGTTTTCGGCCGAAAACGTGTACGTTTGCACTTCCCCGCCACAGGGAAGCTGCTAGCCGGGAATTCTCTGCCTGGTTCTACCCGCTGCCCGGAACGCTACGCAGGGCAAAAGCGGTTCTCGTCCTCCGTGCTTGCTTTTTCTCAGAAAGAGCCGTGGTGTGCGTTTTCGCCGGAAAATGCGTTTTCGGCCGAAAACGTGTACGTTTGCACTTCCCCGCCACAGGGAAGCTGCTAGCCGGGAATTCTCTGCCTGGTTCTACCCGCTGCCCGGAACGCTACGCAGGGCAAAAGCGATTCTCGTCCTCCGTGCTTGCTTTTTCTCAGAAAGAGCCGTGGTGTGCGTTTTCGCCGGAAAACGCGTTTTCGGCCGAAAACGTGTACGTTTGCACTTCCCCGCCACAGGGAAGCTGCTAGCCGGGAATTCTCTGCCTGGTTCTACCCGCTGCCCGGAACGCTACGCAGGGCAAAAGCGATTCTCGTCCTCCGTGCTTGCTTTTTCTCAGAAAGAGCCGTGGTGTGCGTTTTCGCCGGAAAACGCGTTTTCGGCCGAAAACGTGTACGTTTGCACTTCCCCGCCACAGGGAAGCTGCTAGCCGGGAATTCTCTGCCTGGTTCTACCCGCTGCCCGGAACGCTACGCAGGGCAAAAGCGATTCTCGTCCTCCGTGCTTGCTTTTTCTCAGAAAGAGCCGTGGTGTGCGTTTTCGCCGGAAAACGCGTTTTCGGCCGAAAACGTGTACGTTTGCACTTCCCCGCCACAGGGAAGCTGCTAGCCGGGAATTCTCTGCCTGGTTCTACCCGCTGCCCGGAACGCTACGCAGGGCAAAAGCGATTCTCGTCCTCCGTGCTTGCTTTTTCTCAGAAAGAGCCGTGGTGTGCGTTTTCGCCGAAAACGCGTTTTTGGCAGAAAACGTGTACGTTTGCACTTCCCAGCCACAGGGAAGCTGCTAGCCGGGAATTCTCTGCCTGGTTCTACCCGCTGCCCGGAACGCTACGCAGGGCAAAAGCGATTCTCGTCCTCCATGCTTGCTTTTTCTCAGAAAGAGCCGTTGTGTGCTTTTTCGCCGAAAACGCGTTTTTGGCCGAAAACATGTACGTTTGCACTTCCCCGCCACAGGGAAGCTGCTAGCCGGGAATTCTCTGCCTGGTTCTACCCGCTGCCCGGAACGCTACGCAGGGCAAAAGCGATTCTCGTCCTCCGTGCTTGCTTTTTCTCAGAAAGAGCCGTGGTGTGCGTTTTCCCCGGAAAACGAGTTTTCGGCCGAAAACGTGTACGTTTGCACTTCCCCGCCACAGGGAAGCTGCTAGCCGGGAATTCTCTGCCTGGTTCTACCCGCTGCCCGGAACGCTACGCAGGGCAAAAGCGATTCTCGTCCTCCGTGCTTGCTTTTTCTCAGAAAGAGCCGTGGTGTGCGTTTTCGCCGGAAAACGCGTTTTCGGCCGAAAACGTGTACGTTTGCACTTCCCCGCCATAGGGAAGGTGCTAGCCGGGAATTCTCTGCCTGGTTCTACCCGCTGCCCGGAACGCTACGCAGGGCAAAAGCGATTCTCGTCCTCCGTGCTTGCTTTTTCTCAGAAAGAGCCGTGGTGTGCGTTTTCGCCGGAAAACGCGTTTTCGGCCGAAAACGTGTACGTTTGCACTTCCCCGCCACAGGGAAGCTGCTAGCCGGGAATTCTCTGCCTGATTCTACCCGCTGCCCGGAACGCTACGCAGGGCAAAAGCGGTTCTCGTTCTCCGTGCTTGCTTTTTCTCAGAAAGAGCCGTGGTGTGCGTTTTCGCCGGAAAACGCGTTTTCGGCCGAAAACGTGTACGTTTGCACTTCCCAGCCACAGGGAAGGTGCTAGCCGGGAATTCTCTGCCTGGTTCTACCCGCTGCCCGGAACGCTACGCAGGGCAAAAGCGATTCTCGTCCTCCGTGCTTGCTTTTTCTCAGAAAGAGCCGTGGTGTGCGTTTTCGCCGGAAAACGCGTTTTCGGCCGAAAACGTGTACGTTTGCACTTCCCCGCCACAGGGAAGCTGCTAGCCGGGAATTCTCTGCCTGGTTCTACCCGCTGCCCGGAACGCTACGCAGGGCAAAAGCGATTCTCGTCCTCCGTGCTTGCTTTTTCTCAGAAAGAGCCGTGGTGTGCGTTTTCGCCGGAAAACGCGTTTTCGGCCGAAAACGTGTACGTTTGCACTTCCCAGCCACAGGAAAGCTGCTAGCCGGGAATTCTCTGCCTGGTTCTACCCGCTGCCCGGAACGCTAGGCAGGGCAAAAGCGATTCTCGTCCTCCGTGCTTGCTTTTTCTCAGAAAGAGCCGTGGTGTGCGTTTTCCCCGGAAAACGCGTTTTCGGCCGAAAACGTGTACGTTTGCACTTCCCCGCCACAGGGAAGCTGCTAGCCGGGAATTCTCTGCCTGGTTCTACCCGCTGCCCGGAACGCTACGCAGGGCAAAAGCGATTCTCGTCCTCCGTGCTTGCTTTTTCTCAGAAAGAGCCGTGGTGTGCGTTTTCGCCGGAAAACGCGTTTTCGGCCGAAAACGTGTACGTTTGCACTTCCCCGCCACAGGGAAGCTGCTAGCCGGGAATTCTCTGCCTGGTTCTACCCGCTGCCCGGAACGCTACGCAGGGCAAAAGCGATTCTCGTCCTCCGTGCTTGCTTTTTCTCAGAAAGAGCCGTGGTGTGCGTTTTCGCCGAAAACGCGTTTTTGGCAGAAAACGTGTACGTTTGCACTTCCCCGCCACAGGGAAGGTGCTAGCCGGGAATTCTCTGCCTGGTTCTACCCGCTGCCCGGAACGCTAGGCAGGGCAAAAGCGATTCTCGTCCTCCGTGCTTGCTTTTTCTCAGAAAGAGCCGTGGTGTGCGTTTTCGCCGGAAAACGCGTTTTTGGCCGAAAACGTGTACGTTTGCACTTCCCAGCCACAGGAAAGCTGCTAGCCGGGAATTCTCTGCCTGGTTCTACCCGCTGCCCGGAACGCTAGGCAGGGCAAAAGCGATTCTCGTCCTCCGTGCTTGCTTTTTCTCAGAAAGAGCCGTGGTGTGCGTTTTCGCCTGAAAACGCGTTTTCGGCCGAAAACCTGTACGTTTGCACTTCCCCGCCACAGGGAAGCTGCTAGCCGGGAATTCTCTGCCTGGTTCTACCCGCTGCCCGGAACGCTACGCAGGGCAAAAGCGATTCTCGTCCTCCGTGCTTGCTTTTTCTCAGAAAGAGCCGTGGTGTGCGTTTTCGCCGGAAAACGCGTTTTCGGCCGAAAACGTGTACGTTTGCACTTCCCCGCCACAGGGAAGCTGCTAGCCGGGAATTCTCTGCCTGGTTCTACCCGCTGCCCGGAACGCTACGCAGGGCAAAAGCGATTCTCGTCCTCCGTGCTTGCTTTTTCTCAGAAAGAGCCGTGGTGTGCGTTTTCGCCGGAAAACGCGTTTTCGGCCGAAAACGTGTACGTTTGCACTTCCCCGCCACAGGGAAGCTGCTAGCCGGGAATTCTCTGCCTGGTTCTACCCGCTGCCCGGAACGCTACGCAGGGCAAAAGCGATTCTCGTCCTCCGTGCTTGCTTTTTCTCAGAAAGAGCCGTGGTGTGCGTTTTCGCCGGAAAACGCGTTTTCGGCCGAAAACGTGTACGTTTGCACTTCCCGGCCACAGGGAAGCTGCTAGCCGGGAATTCTCTGCCTGGTTCTACCCGCTGCCCGGAACGCTACGCAGGGCAAAAGCGATTCTCGTCCTCCGTGCTTGCTTTTTCTCAGAAAGAGCCGTGGTGTGCGTTTTCGCCGGAAAACGCGTTTTCGGCCGAAAACGTGTACGTTTGCACTTCCCCGCCACAGGGAAGCTGCTAGCCGGGAATTCTCTGCCTGGTTCTACCCGCTGCCCGGAACGCTACGCAGGGCAAAAGCGGTTCTCGTCCTCCGTGCTTGCTTTTTCTCAGAAAGAGCCGTGGTGTGCGTTTTCGCCGGAAAATGCGTTTTCGGCCGAAAACGTGTACGTTTGCACTTCCCCGCCACAGGGAAGCTGCTAGCCGGGAATTCTCTGCCTGGTTCTACCCGCTGCCCGGAACGCTACGCAGGGCAAAAGCGATTCTCGTCCTCCGTGCTTGCTTTTTCTCAGAAAGAGCCGTGGTGTGCGTTTTCGCCGGAAAATGCGTTTTCGGCCGAAAACGTGTACGTTTGCACTTCCCCGCCACAGGGAAGGTGCTAGCCGGGAATTCTCTGCCTGGTTCTACCCGCTGCCCGGAACGCTACGCAGGGCAAAAGCGATTCTCGTCCTCCGTGCTTGCTTTTTCTCAGAAAGAGCCGTGGTGTGCGTTTTCGCCGGAAAACGCGTTTTCGGCCGAAAACGTGTACGTTTGCACTTCCCAGCCACAGGAAAGCTGCTAGCCGGGAATTCTCTGCCTGGTTCTACCCGCTGCCCGGAACGCTAGGCAGGGCAAAAGCGATTCTCGTCCTCCGTGCTTGCTTTTTCTCAGAAAGAGCCGTGGTGTGCGTTTTCCCCGGAAAACGCGTTTTCGGCCGAAAACGTGTACGTTTGCACTTCCCAGCCACAGGAAAGCTGCTAGCCGGGAATTCTCTGCCTGGTTCTACCCGCTGCCCGGAACGCTACGCAGGGCAAAAGCGATTCTCGTCCTCCGTGCTTGCTTTTTCTCAGAAAGAGCCGTGGTTTGCGTTTTCGCCGGAAAACGCGTTTTCGGCCGAAAACGTGTACGTTTGCACTTCCCCGCCACAGGGAAGCTGCTAGCCGGGAATTCTCTGCCTGGTTCTACCCGCTGCCCGGAACGCTACGCAGGGCAAAAGCGATTCTCGTCCTCCGTGCTTGCTTTTTCTCAGAAAGAGCCGTGGTGTGCGTTTTCGCCGAAAACGCGTTTTTGGCAGAAAACGTGTACGTTTGCACTTCCCCGCCACAGGGAAGGTGCTAGCCGGGAATTCTCTGCCTGGTTCTACCCGCTGCCCGGAACGCTACGCAGGGCAAAAGCGATTCTCGTCCTCCGTGCTTGCTTTTTCTCAGAAAGAGCCGTGGTGTGCGTTTTCCCCGGAAAACGCGTTTTTGGCCGAAAACGTATACGTTTGCACTTCCCAGCCACAGGAAAGCTGCTAGCCGGGAATTCTCTGCCTGGTTCTACCCGCTGCCCGGAACGCTAGGCAGGGCAAAAGCGATTCTCGTCCTCCGTGCTTGCTTTTTCTCAGAAAGAGCCGTGGTGTGCGTTTTCGCCGGAAAACGCGTTTTCGGCCGAAAACGTGTACGTTTGCACTTCCCCGCCACAGGGAAGGTGCTAGCCGGGAATTCTCTGCCTGGTTCTACCCGCTGCCCGGAACGCTACGCAGGGCAAAAGCCATTCTCGTCCTCCGTGCTTGCTTTTTCTCAGAAAGAGCCGTGGTGTGCGTTTTCCCCGGAAAACGAGTTTTCGGCCGAAAACGTGTACGTTTGCACTTCCCCGCCACAGGGAAGCTGCTAGCCGGGAATTCTCTGCCTGGTTCTACCCGCTGCCCGGAACGCTACGCAGGGCAAAAGCGATTCTCGTCCTCCGTGCTTGCTTTTTCTCAGAAAGAGCCGTGGTGTGCGTTTTCGCCGGAAAACGCGTTTTCGGCCGAAAACGTGTACGTTTGCACTTCCCCGCCACAGGGAAGCTGCTAGCCGGGAATTCTCTGCCTGGTTCTACCCGCTGCCCGGAACGCTACGCAGGGCAAAAGCGGTTCTCGTCCTCCGTGCTTGCTTTTTCTCAGAAAGAGCCGTGGTGTGCGTTTTCGCCGGAAAACGCGTTTTCGGCCGAAAACGTGTACGTTTGCACTTCCCAGCCACAGGGAAGGTGCTAGCCGGGAATTCTCTGCCCGGTTCTACCCGCTGCGCGGAACGCTACGCAGGGCAAAAGCGATTCTCGTCCTCCGTGCTTGCTTTTTCTCAGAAAGAGCCGTGGTGTGCGTTTTCGCCGGAAAACGCGTTTTCGGC
The DNA here is from genome assembly GCF_965140245.1 of Athene noctua. Lineage (NCBI taxonomy): Eukaryota > Metazoa > Chordata > Aves > Strigiformes > Strigidae > Athene > Athene noctua. The sequence goes on along the minus strand of NW_027437655.1, from coordinate 135,702 downwards.
CGAAAACGTGTACGTTTGCACTTCCCCGCCACAGGGAAGCTGCTAGCCGGGAATTCTCTGCCTGGTTCTACCCGCTGCCCGGAACGCTACGCAGGGCAAAAGCGATTCTCGTCCTCCGTGCTTGCTTTTTCTCAGAAAGAGCCGTGGTGTGCGTTTTCGCCGGAAAACGCGTTTTCGGCCGAAAACGTGTACGTTTGCACTTCCCCGCCACAGGGAAGCTGCTAGCCGGGAATTCTCTGCCTGGTTCTACCCGCTGCCCGGAACGCTACGCAGGGCAAAAGCGATTCTCGTCCTCCGTGCTTGCTTTTTCTCAGAAAGAGCCGTGGTGTGCGTTTTCGCCGGAAAACGCGTTTTCGGCCGAAAACGTGTACGTTTGCACTTCCCGGCCACAGGGAAGCTGCTAGCCGGGAATTCTCTGCCTGGTTCTACCCGCTGCCCGGAACGCTACGCAGGGCAAAAGCGATTCTCGTCCTCCGTGCTTGCTTTTTCTCAGAAAGAGCCGTTGTGTGCTTTTTCGCCGAAAACGCGTTTTTGGCCGAAAACGTGTACGTTTGCACTTCCCAGCCACAGGAAAGCTGCTAGCCGGGAATTCTCTGCCTGGTTCTACCCGCTGCCCGGAACGCTAGGCAGGGCAAAAGCGATTCTCGTCCTCCGTGCTTGCTTTTTCTCAGAAAGAGCCGTGGTGTGCGTTTTCGCCGGAAAACGCGTTTTCGGCCGAAAACGTGTACGTTTGCACTTCCCCGCCACAGGGAAGCTGCTAGCCGGGAATTCTCTGCCTGGTTCTACCCGCTGCCCGGAACGCTACGCAGGGCAAAAGCGATTCTCGTCCTCCGTGCTTGCTTTTTCTCAGAAAGAGCCGTGGTGTGCGTTTTCGCCGGAAAACGCGTTTTCGGCCGAAAACGTGTACGTTTGCACTTCCCCGCCACAGGGAAGCTGCTAGCCGGGAATTCTCTGCCTGGTTCTACCCGCTGCCCGGAACGCTACGCAGGGCAAAAGCGATTCTCGTCCTCCGTGCTTGCTTTTTCTCAGAAAGAGCCGTGGTGTGCGTTTTCACCGAAAACGCGTTTTTGGCAGAAAACGTGTACGTTTGCACTTCCCCGCCACAGGGAAGCTGCTAGCAGGGAATTCTCTGCCTGGTTCTACCCGCTGCCCGGAACGCTACGCAGGGCAAAAGCGATTCTCGTCCTCCGTGCTTGCTTTTTCTCAGAAAGAGCCGTGGTGTGCGTTTTCGCCGGAAAACGCGTTTTTGGCCGAAAACGTGTACGTTTGCACTTCCCAGCCACAGGAAAGCTGCTAGCCGGGAATTCTCTGCCTGGTTCTACCCGCTGCCCGGAACGCTAGGCAGGGCAAAAGCGATTCTCGTCCTCCGTGCTTGCTTTTTCTCAGAAAGAGCCGTGGTGTGCGTTTTCGCCGGAAAACGCGTTTTCGGCCGAAAACGTGTACGTTTGCACTTCCCCGCCACAGGGAAGCTGCTAGCCGGGAATTCTCTGCCTGGTTCTACCCGCTGCCCGGAACGCTACGCAGGGCAAAAGCCATTCTCGTCCTCCGTGCTTGCTTTTTCTCAGAAAGAGCCGTGGTGTGCGTTTTCGCCGGAAAACGCGTTTTCGGCCGAAAATGTGTACGTTTGCACTTCCCCGCCACAGGGAAGCTGCTAGCCGTGAATTCTCTGCCTGGTTCTACCCGCTGCCCGGAACGCTACGCAGGGCAAAAGCGATTCTCGTCCTCCGTGCTTGCTTTTTCTCAGAAAGAGCCGTGGTGTGCGTTTTCGCCGAAAACGCGTTTTTGGCAGAAAACGTGTACGTTTGCACTTCCCAGGCACAGGGAAGCTGCTAGCCGGGAATTATCTGCCTGGTTCTACCCGCTGCCCGGAACGCTACGCAGGGCAAAAGCGATTCTCGTCCTCCGTGCTTGCTTTTTCTCAGAAAGAGCCGTGGTGTGCGTTTTCGCCGGAAAACGCGTTTTCGGCCGAAAACGTGTACGTTTGCACTTCCCAGCCACAGGGAAGCTGCTAGCCGGGAATTCTCTGCCTGGTTCTACCCGCTGCCCGGAACGCTATGCAGGGCAAAAGCGATTCTCGTCCTCCGTGCTTGCTTTTTCTCAGAAAGAGCCGTGGTGTGCGTTTTCGCCTGAAAACGCGTTTTCGGCCGAAAACGTGTACGTTTGCACTTCCCCGCCACAGGGAAGCTGCTAGCCGGGAATTCTCTGCCTGGTTCTACCCGCTGCCCGGAACGCTACGCAGGGCAAAAGCGATTCTCGTCCTCCGTGCTTGCTTTTTCTCAGAAAGAGCCGTGGTGTGCGTTTTCGCCTGAAAACGCGTTTTCGGCCGAAAACGTGTACGTTTGCACTTCCCCGCCACAGGGAAGGTGCTAGCCGGGAATTCTCTGCCTGGTTCTACCCGCTGCCCGGAACGCTACGCAGGGCAAAAGCGATTCTCGTCCTCCGTGCTTGCTTTTTCTCAGAAAGAGCCGTGGTGTGCGTTTTCGCCGGAAAACGCGTTTTCGGCCGAAAACGTGTACGTTTGCACTTCCCGGCCACAGGGAAGCTGCTAGCCGGGAATTCTCTGCCTGGTTCTACCCGCTGCCCGGAACGCTACGCAGGGCAAAAGCGATTCTCGTCCTCCGTGCTTGCTTTTTCTCAGAAAGAGCCGTGGTGTGCGTTTTCGCCGGAAAACGCGTTTTCGGCCGAAAACGTGTACGTTTGCACTTCCCCGCCACAGGGAAGCTGCTAGCCGGGAATTCTCTGCCTGATTCTACCCGCTGCCCGGAACGCTACGCAGGGCAAAAGCGGTTCTCGTCCTCCGTGCTTGCTTTTTCTCAGAAAGAGCCGTGGTGTGCGTTTTCGCCGGAAAACGCGTTTTCGGCCGAAAACGTGTACGTTTGCACTTCCCAGCCACAGGGAAGGTGCTAGCCGGGAATTCTCTGCCTGGTTCTACCCGCTGCCCGGAACGCTACGCAGGGCAAAAGCGATTCTCGTCCTCCGTGCTTGCTTTTTCTCAGAAAGAGCCGTGGTGTGCGTTTTCGCCGGAAAACGCGTTTTCGGCCGAAAACGTGTACGTTTGCACTTCCCCGCCACAGGGAAGCTGCTAGCCGGGAATTCTCTGCCTGGTTCTACCCGCTGCCCGGAACGCTACGCAGGGCAAAAGCGATTCTCGTCCTCCGTGCTTGCTTTTTCTCAGAAAGAGCCGTGGTGTGCGTTTTCGCCGGAAAACGCGTTTTCGGCCGAAAACGTGTACGTTTGCACTTCCCAGCCACAGGAAAGCTGCTAGCCGGGAATTCTCTGCCTGGTTCTACCCGCTGCCCGGAACGCTAGGCAGGGCAAAAGCGATTCTCGTCCTCCGTGCTTGCTTTTTCTCAGAAAGAGCCGTGGTGTGCGTTTTCCCCGGAAAACGCGTTTTCGGCCGAAAACGTGTACGTTTGCACTTCCCCGCCACAGGGAAGCTGCTAGCCGGGAATTCTCTGCCTGGTTCTACCCGCTGCCCGGAACGCTACGCAGGGCAAAAGCGATTCTCGTCCTCCGTGCTTGCTTTTTCTCAGAAAGAGCCGTGGTGTGCGTTTTCGCCGGAAAACGCGTTTTCGGCCGAAAACGTGTACGTTTGCACTTCCCCGCCACAGGGAAGCTGCTAGCCGGGAATTCTCTGCCTGGTTCTACCCGCTGCCCGGAACGCTACGCAGGGCAAAAGCGATTCTCGTCCTCCGTGCTTGCTTTTTCTCAGAAAGAGCCGTGGTGTGCGTTTTCGCCGAAAACGCGTTTTTGGCAGAAAACGTGTACGTTTGCACTTCCCCGCCACAGGGAAGGTGCTAGCCGGGAATTCTCTGCCTGGTTCTACCCGCTGCCCGGAACGCTAGGCAGGGCAAAAGCGATTCTCGTCCTCCGTGCTTGCTTTTTCTCAGAAAGAGCCGTGGTGTGCGTTTTCGCCGGAAAACGCGTTTTTGGCCGAAAACGTGTACGTTTGCACTTCCCAGCCACAGGAAAGCTGCTAGCCGGGAATTCTCTGCCTGGTTCTACCCGCTGCCCGGAACGCTAGGCAGGGCAAAAGCGATTCTCGTCCTCCGTGCTTGCTTTTTCTCAGAAAGAGCCGTGGTGTGCGTTTTCGCCTGAAAACGCGTTTTCGGCCGAAAACCTGTACGTTTGCACTTCCCCGCCACAGGGAAGCTGCTAGCCGGGAATTCTCTGCCTGGTTCTACCCGCTGCCCGGAACGCTACGCAGGGCAAAAGCGATTCTCGTCCTCCGTGCTTGCTTTTTCTCAGAAAGAGCCGTGGTGTGCGTTTTCGCCGGAAAACGCGTTTTCGGCCGAAAACGTGTACGTTTGCACTTCCCCGCCACAGGGAAGCTGCTAGCCGGGAATTCTCTGCCTGGTTCTACCCGCTGCCCGGAACGCTACGCAGGGCAAAAGCGATTCTCGTCCTCCGTGCTTGCTTTTTCTCAGAAAGAGCCGTGGTGTGCGTTTTCGCCGGAAAACGCGTTTTCGGCCGAAAACGTGTACGTTTGCACTTCCCCGCCACAGGGAAGCTGCTAGCCGGGAATTCTCTGCCTGGTTCTACCCGCTGCCCGGAACGCTACGCAGGGCAAAAGCGATTCTCGTCCTCCGTGCTTGCTTTTTCTCAGAAAGAGCCGTGGTGTGCGTTTTCGCCGGAAAACGCGTTTTCGGCCGAAAACGTGTACGTTTGCACTTCCCGGCCACAGGGAAGCTGCTAGCCGGGAATTCTCTGCCTGGTTCTACCCGCTGCCCGGAACGCTACGCAGGGCAAAAGCGATTCTCGTCCTCCGTGCTTGCTTTTTCTCAGAAAGAGCCGTGGTGTGCGTTTTCGCCGGAAAACGCGTTTTCGGCCGAAAACGTGTACGTTTGCACTTCCCCGCCACAGGGAAGCTGCTAGCCGGGAATTCTCTGCCTGGTTCTACCCGCTGCCCGGAACGCTACGCAGGGCAAAAGCGGTTCTCGTCCTCCGTGCTTGCTTTTTCTCAGAAAGAGCCGTGGTGTGCGTTTTCGCCGGAAAATGCGTTTTCGGCCGAAAACGTGTACGTTTGCACTTCCCCGCCACAGGGAAGCTGCTAGCCGGGAATTCTCTGCCTGGTTCTACCCGCTGCCCGGAACGCTACGCAGGGCAAAAGCGATTCTCGTCCTCCGTGCTTGCTTTTTCTCAGAAAGAGCCGTGGTGTGCGTTTTCGCCGGAAAATGCGTTTTCGGCCGAAAACGTGTACGTTTGCACTTCCCCGCCACAGGGAAGGTGCTAGCCGGGAATTCTCTGCCTGGTTCTACCCGCTGCCCGGAACGCTACGCAGGGCAAAAGCGATTCTCGTCCTCCGTGCTTGCTTTTTCTCAGAAAGAGCCGTGGTGTGCGTTTTCGCCGGAAAACGCGTTTTCGGCCGAAAACGTGTACGTTTGCACTTCCCAGCCACAGGAAAGCTGCTAGCCGGGAATTCTCTGCCTGGTTCTACCCGCTGCCCGGAACGCTAGGCAGGGCAAAAGCGATTCTCGTCCTCCGTGCTTGCTTTTTCTCAGAAAGAGCCGTGGTGTGCGTTTTCCCCGGAAAACGCGTTTTCGGCCGAAAACGTGTACGTTTGCACTTCCCAGCCACAGGAAAGCTGCTAGCCGGGAATTCTCTGCCTGGTTCTACCCGCTGCCCGGAACGCTACGCAGGGCAAAAGCGATTCTCGTCCTCCGTGCTTGCTTTTTCTCAGAAAGAGCCGTGGTGTGCGTTTTCGCCGGAAAACGCGTTTTCGGCCGAAAACTTGTACGTTTGCACTTCCCCGCCACAGGGAAGCTGCTAGCCGGGAATTCTCTGCCTGGTTCTACCCGCTGCCCGGAACGCTACGCAGGGCAAAAGCGATTCTCGTCCTCCGTGCTTGCTTTTTCTCAGAAAGAGCCGTGGTGTGCGTTTTCGCCGGAAAACGCGTTTTTGGCCGAAAACGTATACGTTTGCACTTCCCAGCCACAGGAAAGCTGCTAGCCGGGAATTCTCTGCCTGGTTCTACCCGCTGCCCGGAACGCTAGGCAGGGCAAAAGCGATTCTCGTCCTCCGTGCTTGCTTTTTCTCAGAAAGAGCCGTGGTGTGCGTTTTCGCCGGAAAACGCGTTTTCGGCCGAAAACGTGTACGTTTGCACTTCCCGGCCACAGGGAAGCTGCTAGCCGGGAATTCTCTGCCTGGTTCTACCCGCTGCCCGGAACGCTACGCAGGGCAAAAGCCATTCTCGTCCTCCGTGCTTGCTTTTTCTCAGAAAGAGCCGTGGTGTGCGTTTTCCCCGGAAAACGAGTTTTCGGCCGAAAACGTGTACGTTTGCACTTCCCCGCCACAGGGAAGCTGCTAGCCGGGAATTCTCTGCCTGGTTCTACCCGCTGCCCGGAACGCTACGCAGGGCAAAAGCGATTCTCGTCCTCCGTGCTTGCTTTTTCTCAGAAAGAGCCGTGGTGTGCGTTTTCGCCGGAAAACGCGTTTTCGGCCGAAAACGTGTACGTTTGCACTTCCCCGCCACAGGGAAGCTGCTAGCCGGGAATTCTCTGCCTGGTTCTACCCGCTGCCCGGAACGCTACGCAGGGCAAAAGCGGTTCTCGTCCTCCGTGCTTGCTTTTTCTCAGAAAGAGCCGTGGTGTGCGTTTTCGCCGGAAAACGCGTTTTCGGCCGAAAACGTGTACGTTTGCACTTCCCAGCCACAGGGAAGGTGCTAGCCGGGAATTCTCTGCCCGGTTCTACCCGCTGCCCGGAACGCTACGCAGGGCAAAAGCGATTCTCGTCCTCCGTGCTTGCTTTTTCTCAGAAAGAGCCGTTGTGTGCTTTTTCGCCGAAAACGCGTTTTTGGCCGAAAACGTGTACGTTTGCACTTCCCAGCCACAGGAAAGCTGCTAGCCGGGAATTCTCTGCCTGGTTCTACCCGCTGCCCGGAACGCTAGGCAGGGCAAAAGCGATTCTCGTCCTCCGTGCTTGCTTTTTCTCAGAAAGAGCCGTGGTGTGCGTTTTCGCCGGAAAACGCGTTTTCGGCCGAAAACGTGTACGTTTGCACTTCCCCGCCACAGGGAAGCTGCTAGCCGGGAATTCTCTGCCTGGTTCTACCCGCTGCCCGGAACGCTACGCAGGGCAAAAGCGATTCTCGTCCTCCGTGCTTGCTTTTTCTCAGAAAGAGCCGTGGTGTGCGTTTTCGCCGGAAAACGCGTTTTCGGCCGAAAACGTGTACGTTTGCACTTCCCCGCCACAGGGAAGCTGCTAGCCGGGAATTCTCTGCCTGGTTCTACCCGCTGCCCGGAACGCTACGCAGGGCAAAAGCGATTCTCGTCCTCCGTGCTTGCTTTTTCTCAGAAAGAGCCGTGGTGTGCGTTTTCACCGAAAACGCGTTTTTGGCAGAAAACGTGTACGTTTGCACTTCCCCGCCACAGGGAAGCTGCTAGCAGGGAATTCTCTGCCTGGTTCTACCCGCTGCCCGGAACGCTACGCAGGGCAAAAGCGATTCTCGTCCTCCGTGCTTGCTTTTTCTCAGAAAGAGCCGTGGTGTGCGTTTTCGCCGGAAAACGCGTTTTTGGCCGAAAACGTGTACGTTTGCACTTCCCAGCCACAGGAAAGCTGCTAGCCGGGAATTCTCTGCCTGGTTCTACCCGCTGCCCGGAACGCTAGGCAGGGCAAAAGCGATTCTCGTCCTCCGTGCTTGCTTTTTCTCAGAAAGAGCCGTGGTGTGCGTTTTCGCCGGAAAACGCGTTTTCGGCCGAAAACGTGTACGTTTGCACTTCCCCGCCACAGGGAAGCTGCTAGCCGGGAATTCTCTGCCTGGTTCTACCCGCTGCCCGGAACGCTACGCAGGGCAAAAGCCATTCTCGTCCTCCGTGCTTGCTTTTTCTCAGAAAGAGCCGTGGTGTGCGTTTTCGCCGGAAAACGCGTTTTCGGCCGAAAATGTGTACGTTTGCACTTCCCCGCCACAGGGAAGCTGCTAGCCGTGAATTCTCTGCCTGGTTCTACCCGCTGCCCGGAACGCTACGCAGGGCAAAAGCGATTCTCGTCCTCCGTGCTTGCTTTTTCTCAGAAAGAGCCGTGGTGTGCGTTTTCGCCGAAAACGCGTTTTTGGCAGAAAACGTGTACGTTTGCACTTCCCAGGCACAGGGAAGCTGCTAGCCGGGAATTATCTGCCTGGTTCTACCCGCTGCCCGGAACGCTACGCAGGGCAAAAGCGATTCTCGTCCTCCGTGCTTGCTTTTTCTCAGAAAGAGCCGTGGTGTGCGTTTTCGCCGGAAAACGCGTTTTCGGCCGAAAACGTGTACGTTTGCACTTCCCAGCCACAGGGAAGCTGCTAGCCGGGAATTCTCTGCCTGGTTCTACCCGCTGCCCGGAACGCTATGCAGGGCAAAAGCGATTCTCGTCCTCCGTGCTTGCTTTTTCTCAGAAAGAGCCGTGGTGTGCGTTTTCGCCTGAAAACGCGTTTTCGGCCGAAAACGTGTACGTTTGCACTTCCCCGCCACAGGGAAGCTGCTAGCCGGGAATTCTCTGCCTGGTTCTACCCGCTGCCCGGAACGCTACGCAGGGCAAAAGCGATTCTCGTCCTCCGTGCTTGCTTTTTCTCAGAAAGAGCCGTGGTGTGCGTTTTCGCCTGAAAACGCGTTTTCGGCCGAAAACGTGTACGTTTGCACTTCCCCGCCACAGGGAAGGTGCTAGCCGGGAATTCTCTGCCTGGTTCTACCCGCTGCCCGGAACGCTACGCAGGGCAAAAGCGATTCTCGTCCTCCGTGCTTGCTTTTTCTCAGAAAGAGCCGTGGTGTGCGTTTTCGCCGGAAAACGCGTTTTCGGCCGAAAACGTGTACGTTTGCACTTCCCAGCCACAGGAAAGCTGCTAGCCGGGAATTCTCTGCCTGGTTCTACCCGCTGCCCGGAACGCTAGGCAGGGCAAAAGCGATTCTCGTCCTCCGTGCTTGCTTTTTCTCAGAAAGAGCCGTGGTGTGCGTTTTCCCCGGAAAACGCGTTTTCGGCCGAAAACGTGTACGTTTGCACTTCCCAGCCACAGGAAAGCTGCTAGCCGGGAATTCTCTGCCTGGTTCTACCCGCTGCCCGGAACGCTACGCAGGGCAAAAGCGATTCTCGTCCTCCGTGCTTGCTTTTTCTCAGAAAGAGCCGTGGTGTGCGTTTTCGCCGGAAAACGCGTTTTCGGCCGAAAACGTGTACGTTTGCACTTCCCCGCCACAGGGAAGCTGCTAGCCGGGAATTCTCTGCCTGGTTCTACCCGCTGCCCGGAACGCTACGCAGGGCAAAAGCGATTCTCGTCCTCCGTGCTTGCTTTTTCTCAGAAAGAGCCGTGGTGTGCGTTTTCGCCGAAAACGCGTTTTTGGCAGAAAACGTGTACGTTTGCACTTCCCCGCCACAGGGAAGGTGCTAGCCGGGAATTCTCTGCCTGGTTCTACCCGCTGCCCGGAACGCTACGCAGGGCAAAAGCGATTCTCGTCCTCCGTGCTTGCTTTTTCTCAGAAAGAGCCGTGGTGTGCGTTTTCGCCGGAAAACGCGTTTTCGGCCGAAAACGTGTACGTTTGCACTTCCCAGCCACAGGAAAGCTGCTAGCCGGGAATTCTCTGCCTGGTTCTACCCGCTGCCCGGAACGCTAGGCAGGGCAAAAGCGATTCTCGTCCTCCGTGCTTGCTTTTTCTCAGAAAGAGCCGTGGTGTGCGTTTTCGCCGGAAAACGCGTTTTCGGCCGAAAACGTGTACGTTTGCACTTCCCAGCCACAGGGAAGCTGCTAGCCGGGAATTCTCTGCCTGGTTCTACCCGCTGCCCGGAACGCTACGCAGGGCAAAAGCCATTCTCGTCCTCCGTGCTTGCTTTTTCTCAGAAAGAGCCGTGGTGTGCGTTTTCCCCGGAAAACGAGTTTTCGGCCGAAAACGTGTACGTTTGCACTTCCCCGCCACAGGGAAGCTGCTAGCCGGGAATTCTCTGCCTGGTTCTACCCGCTGCCCGGAACGCTACGCAGGGCAAAAGCGATTCTCGTCCTCCGTGCTTGCTTTTTCTCAGAAAGAGCCGTGGTGTGCGTTTTCGCCGGAAAACGCGTTTTCGGCCGAAAACGTGTACGTTTGCACTTCCCCGCCACAGGGAAGCTGCTAGCCGGGAATTCTCTGCCTGGTTCTACCCGCTGCCCGGAACGCTACGCAGGGCAAAAGCGGTTCTCGTCCTCCGTGCTTGCTTTTTCTCAGAAAGAGCCGTGGTGTGCGTTTTCGCCGGAAAACGCGTTTTCGGCCGAAAACGTGTACGTTTGCACTTCCCAGCCACAGGGAAGGTGCTAGCCGGGAATTCTCTGCCCGGTTCTACCCGCTGCGCGGAACGCTACGCAGGGCAAAAGCGATTCTCGTCCTCCGTGCTTGCTTTTTCTCAGAAAGAGCCGTGGTGTGCGTTTTCGCCGGAAAACGCGTTTTCGGCCGAAAACGTGTACGTTTGCACTTCCCCGCCACAGGGAAGCTGCTAGCCGGGAATTCTCTGCCTGGTTCTACCCGCTGCCCGGAACGCTACGCAGGGCAAAAGCGATTCTCGTCCTCCGTGCTTGCTTTTTCTCAGAAAGAGCCGTGGTGTGCGTTTTCGCCGGAAAACGCGTTTTCGGCCGAAAACGTGTACGTTTGCACTTCCCAGCCACAGGGAAGCTGCTAGCCGGGAATTCTCTGCCTGGTTCTACCCGCTGCCCGGAACGCTACGCAGGGCAAAAGCGATTCTCGTCCTCCGTGCTTGCTTTTTCTCAGAAAGAGCCGTGGTGTGCGTTTTCCCCGGAAAACGCGTTTTCGGCCGAAAACGTGTACGTTTGCACTTCCCGGCCACAGGGAAGCTGCTAGCCGGGAATTCTCTGCCTGGTTCTACCCGCTGCCCGGAACGCTACGCAGGGCAAAAGCGATTCTCGTCCTCCGTGCTTGCTTTTTCTCAGAAAGAGCCGTTGTGTGCTTTTTCGCCGAAAACGCGTTTTTGGCCGAAAACGTGTACGTTTGCACTTCCCAGCCACAGGAAAGCTGCTAGCCGGGAATTCTCTGCCTGGTTCTACCCGCTGCCCGGAACGCTACGCAGGGCAAAAGCGATTCTCGTCCTCCGTGCTTGCTTTTTCTCAGAAAGAGCCGTGGTGTGCGTTTTCACCGAAAACGCGTTTTTGGCAGAAAACGTGTACGTTTGCACTTCCCCGCCACAGGGAAGCTGCTAGCAGGGAATTCTCTGCCTGGTTCTACCCGCTGCCCGGAACGCTACGCAGGGCAAAAGCGATTCTCGTCCTCCGTGCTTGCTTTTTCTCAGAAAGAGCCGTGGTGTGCGTTTTCGCCGGAAAACGCGTTTTTGGCCGAAAACGTGTACGTTTGCACTTCCCAGCCACAGGAAAGCTGCTAGCCGGGAATTCTCTGCCTGGTTCTACCCGCTGCCCGGAACGCTAGGCAGGGCAAAAGCGATTCTCGTCCTCCGTGCTTGCTTTTTCTCAGAAAGAGCCGTGGTGTGCGTTTTCGCCGGAAAACGCGTTTTCGGCCGAAAACGTGTACGTTTGCACTTCCCCGCCACAGGGAAGCTGCTAGCCGGGAATTCTCTGCCTGGTTCTACCCGCTGCCCGGAACGCTACGCAGGGCAAAAGCCATTCTCGTCCTCCGTGCTTGCTTTTTCTCAGAAAGAGCCGTGGTGTGCGTTTTCGCCGGAAAACGCGTTTTCGGCCGAAAATGTGTACGTTTGCACTTCCCCGCCACAGGGAAGCTGCTAGCCGTGAATTCTCTGCCTGGTTCTACCCGCTGCCCGGAACGCTACGCAGGGCAAAAGCGATTCTCGTCCTCCGTGCTTGCTTTTTCTCAGAAAGAGCCGTGGTGTGCGTTTTCGCCGAAAACGCGTTTTTGGCAGAAAACGTGTACGTTTGCACTTCCCAGGCACAGGGAAGCTGCTAGCCGGGAATTATCTGCCTGGTTCTACCCGCTGCCCGGAACGCTACGCAGGGCAAAAGCGATTCTCGTCCTCCGTGCTTGCTTTTTCTCAGAAAGAGCCGTGGTGTGCGTTTTCGCCGGAAAACGCGTTTTCGGCCGAAAACGTGTACGTTTGCACTTCCCAGCCACAGGGAAGCTGCTAGCCGGGAATTCTCTGCCTGGTTCTACCCGCTGCCCGGAACGCTATGCAGGGCAAAAGCGATTCTCGTCCTCCGTGCTTGCTTTTTCTCAGAAAGAGCCGTGGTGTGCGTTTTCGCCTGAAAACGCGTTTTCGGCCGAAAACGTGTACGTTTGCACTTCCCCGCCACAGGGAAGCTGCTAGCCGGGAATTCTCTGCCTGGTTCTACCCGCTGCCCGGAACGCTACGCAGGGCAAAAGCGATTCTCGTCCTCCGTGCTTGCTTTTTCTCAGAAAGAGCCGTGGTGTGCGTTTTCGCCTGAAAACGCGTTTTCGGCCGAAAACGTGTACGTTTGCACTTCCCCGCCACAGGGAAGGTGCTAGCCGGGAATTCTCTGCCTGGTTCTACCCGCTGCCCGGAACGCTACGCAGGGCAAAAGCGATTCTCGTCCTCCGTGCTTGCTTTTTCTCAGAAAGAGCCGTGGTGTGCGTTTTCGCCGGAAAACGCGTTTTCGGCCGAAAACGTGTACGTTTGCACTTCCCAGCCACAGGAAAGCTGCTAGCCGGGAATTCTCTGCCTGGTTCTACCCGCTGCCCGGAACGCTAGGCAGGGCAAAAGCGATTCTCGTCCTCCGTGCTTGCTTTTTCTCAGAAAGAGCCGTGGTGTGCGTTTTCCCCGGAAAACGCGTTTTCGGCCGAAAACGTGTACGTTTGCACTTCCCAGCCACAGGAAAGCTGCTAGCCGGGAATTCTCTGCCTGGTTCTACCCGCTGCCCGGAACGCTACGCAGGGCAAAAGCGATTCTCGTCCTCCGTGCTTGCTTTTTCTCAGAAAGAGCCGTGGTGTGCGTTTTCGCCGGAAAACGCGTTTTCGGCCGAAAACGTGTACGTTTGCACTTCCCCGCCACAGGGAAGCTGCTAGCCGGGAATTCTCTGCCTGGTTCTACCCGCTGCCCGGAACGCTACGCAGGGCAAAAGCGATTCTCGTCCTCCGTGCTTGCTTTTTCTCAGAAAGAGCCGTGGTGTGCGTTTTCGCCGAAAACGCGTTTTTGGCAGAAAACGTGTACGTTTGCACTTCCCCGCCACAGGGAAGGTGCTAGCCGGGAATTCTCTGCCTGGTTCTACCCGCTGCCCGGAACGCTACGCAGGGCAAAAGCGATTCTCGTCCTCCGTGCTTGCTTTTTCTCAGAAAGAGCCGTGGTGTGCGTTTTCGCCGGAAAACGCGTTTTCGGCCGAAAACGTGTACGTTTGCACTTCCCAGCCACAGGAAAGCTGCTAGCCGGGAATTCTCTGCCTGGTTCTACCCGCTGCCCGGAACGCTAGGCAGGGCAAAAGCGATTCTCGTCCTCCGTGCTTGCTTTTTCTCAGAAAGAGCCGTGGTGTGCGTTTTCGCCGGAAAACGCGTTTTCGGCCGAAAACGTGTACGTTTGCACTTCCCAGCCACAGGGAAGCTGCTAGCCGGGAATTCTCTGCCTGGTTCTACCCGCTGCCCGGAACGCTACGCAGGGCAAAAGCCATTCTCGTCCTCCGTGCTTGCTTTTTCTCAGAAAGAGCCGTGGTGTGCGTTTTCCCCGGAAAACGAGTTTTCGGCCGAAAACGTGTACGTTTGCACTTCCCCGCCACAGGGAAGCTGCTAGCCGGGAATTCTCTGCCTGGTTCTACCCGCTGCCCGGAACGCTACGCAGGGCAAAAGCGATTCTCGTCCTCCGTGCTTGCTTTTTCTCAGAAAGAGCCGTGGTGTGCGTTTTCGCCGGAAAACGCGTTTTCGGCCGAAAACGTGTACGTTTGCACTTCCCCGCCACAGGGAAGCTGCTAGCCGGGAATTCTCTGCCTGGTTCTACCCGCTGCCCGGAACGCTACGCAGGGCAAAAGCGGTTCTCGTCCTCCGTGCTTGCTTTTTCTCAGAAAGAGCCGTGGTGTGCGTTTTCGCCGGAAAACGCGTTTTCGGCCGAAAACGTGTACGTTTGCACTTCCCAGCCACAGGGAAGGTGCTAGCCGGGAATTCTCTGCCCGGTTCTACCCGCTGCGCGGAACGCTACGCAGGGCAAAAGCGATTCTCGTCCTCCGTGCTTGCTTTTTCTCAGAAAGAGCCGTGGTGTGCGTTTTCGCCGGAAAACGCGTTTTCGGCCGAAAACGTGTACGTTTGCACTTCCCCGCCACAGGGAAGCTGCTAGCCGGGAATTCTCTGCCTGGTTCTACCCGCTGCCCGGAACGCTACGCAGGGCAAAAGCGATTCTCGTCCTCCGTGCTTGCTTTTTCTCAGAAAGAGCCGTGGTGTGCGTTTTCGCCGGAAAACGCGTTTTCGGCCGAAAACGTGTACGTTTGCACTTCCCAGCCACAGGGAAGCTGCTAGCCGGGAATTCTCTGCCTGGTTCTACCCGCTGCCCGGAACGCTACGCAGGGCAAAAGCGATTCTCGTCCTCCGTGCTTGCTTTTTCTCAGAAAGAGCCGTGGTGTGCGTTTTCCCCGGAAAACGCGTTTTCGGCCGAAAACGTGTACGTTTGCACTTCCCGGCCACAGGGAAGCTGCTAGCCGGGAATTCTCTGCCTGGTTCTACCCGCTGCCCGGAACGCTACGCAGGGCAAAAGCGATTCTCGTCCTCCGTGCTTGCTTTTTCTCAGAAAGAGCCGTTGTGTGCTTTTTCGCCGAAAACGCGTTTTTGGCCGAAAACGTGTACGTTTGCACTTCCCAGCCACAGGAAAGCTGCTAGCCGGGAATTCTCTGCCTGGTTCTACCCGCTGCCCGGAACGCTAGGCAGGGCAAAAGCGATTCTCGTCCTCCGTGCTTGCTTTTTCTCAGAAAGAGCCGTGGTGTGCGTTTTCCCCGGAAAACGCGTTTTCGGCCGAAAACGTGTACGTTTGCACTTCCCCGCCACAGGGAAGCTGCTAGCCGGGAATTCTCTGCCTGGTTCTACCCGCTGCCCGGAACGCTAGGCAGGGCAAAAGCGATTCTCGTCCTCCGTGCTTGCTTTTTCTCAGAAAGAGCCGTGGTGTGCGTTTTCGCCGGAAAACGCGTTTTCGGCCGAAAACGTGTACGTTTGCACTTCCCCGCCACAGGGAAGCTGCTAGCCGGGAATTCTCTGCCTGGTTCTACCCGCTGCCCGGAACGCTACGCAGGGCAAAAGCGATTCTCGTCCTCCGTGCTTGCTTTTTCTCAGAAAGAGCCGTGGTGTGCGTTTTCACCGAAAACGCGTTTTTGGCAGAAAACGTGTACGTTTGCACTTCCCCGCCACAGGGAAGCTGCTAGCAGGGAATTCTCTGCCTGGTTCTACCCGCTGCCCGGAACGCTACGCAGGGCAAAAGCGATTCTCGTCCTCCGTGCTTGCTTTTTCTCAGAAAGAGCCGTGGTGTGCGTTTTCGCCGGAAAACGCGTTTTTGGCCGAAAACGTGTACGTTTGCACTTCCCAGCCACAGGAAAGCTGCTAGCCGGGAATTCTCTGCCTGGTTCTACCCGCTGCCCGGAACGCTAGGCAGGGCAAAAGCGATTCTCGTCCTCCGTGCTTGCTTTTTCTCAGAAAGAGCCGTGGTGTGCGTTTTCGCCGGAAAACGCGTTTTCGGCCGAAAACGTGTACGTTTGCACTTCCCCGCCACAGGGAAGCTGCTAGCCGGGAATTCTCTGCCTGGTTCTACCCGCTGCCCGGAACGCTACGCAGGGCAAAAGCCATTCTCGTCCTCCGTGCTTGCTTTTTCTCAGAAAGAGCCGTGGTGTGCGTTTTCCCCGGAAAACGCGTTTTCGGCCGAAAATGTGTACGTTTGCACTTCCCCGCCACAGGGAAGCTGCTAGCCGTGAATTCTCTGCCTGGTTCTACCCGCTGCCCAGAACGCTACGCAGGGCAAAAGCGATTCTCGTCCTCCGTGCTTGCTTTTTCTCAGAAAGAGCCGTGGTGTGCGTTTTCGCCGAAAACGCGTTTTTGGCAGAAAACGTGTACGTTTGCACTTCCCAGGCACAGGGAAGCTGCTAGCCGGGAATTATCTGCCTGGTTCTACCCGCTGCCCGGAACGCTACGCAGGGCAAAAGCGATTCTCGTCCTCCGTGCTTGCTTTTTCTCAGAAAGAGCCGTTGTGTGCTTTTTCGCCGAAAACGCGGTTTTGGCCGAAAACGTGTACGTTTGCACTTCCCGGCCACAGGGAAGCTGCTAGCCGGGAATTCTCTGCCTGGTTCTACCCGCTGCCCGGAACGCTATGCAGGGCAAAAGCGATTCTCGTCCTCCGTGCTTGCTTTTTCTCAGAAAGAGCCGTGGTGTGCGTTTTCGCCTGAAAACGCGTTTTCGGCCGAAAACGTGTACGTTTGCACTTCCCCGCCACAGGGAAGCTGCTAGCCGGGAATTCTCTGCCTGGTTCTACCCGCTGCCCGGAACGCTACGCAGGGCAAAAGCGATTCTCGTCCTCCGTGCTTGCTTTTTCTCAGAAAGAGCCGTGGTGTGCGTTTTCGCCGGAAAACGCGTTTTCGGCCGAAAACGTGTACGTTTGCACTTCCCCGCCACAGGGAAGCTGCTAGCCGGGAATTCTCTGCCTGGTTCTACCCGCTGCCCGGAACGCTACGCAGGGCAAAAGCGATTCTCGTCCTCCGTGCTTGCTTTTTCTCAGAAAGAGCTGTGGTGTGCGTTTTCGCCGGAAAACGCGTTTTCGGCCGAAAACGTGTACGTTTGCACTTCCCCGCCACAGGGAAGCTGCTAGCCGGGAATTCTCTGCCTGGTTCTACCCGCTGCCCGGAACGCTACGCAGGGCAAAAGCGATTCTCGTCCTCCGTGCTTGCTTTTTCTCAGAAAGAGCCGTGGTGTGCGTTTTCGCCGGAAAACGCGTTTTCGGCCGAAAACGTGTACGTTTGCACTTCCCAGCCACAGGGAAGCTGCTAGCCGGGAATTCTCTGCCTGGTTCTACCCGCTGCCCGGAACGCTACGCAGGGCAAAAGCGATTCTCGTCCTCCGTGCTTGCTTTTTCTCAGAAAGAGCCGTGGTGTGCGTTTTCCCCGGAAAACGCGTTTTCGGCCGAAAACGTGTACGTTTGCACTTCCCGGCCACAGGGAAGCTGCTAGCCGGGAATTCTCTGCCTGGTTCTACCCGCTGCCCGGAACGCTACGCAGGGCAAAAGCGATTCTCGTCCTCCGTGCTTGCTTTTTCTCAGAAAGAGCC
Source organism: Athene noctua (assembly GCF_965140245.1). NCBI lineage: Eukaryota > Metazoa > Chordata > Aves > Strigiformes > Strigidae > Athene > Athene noctua. The sequence continues at coordinate 118,570 of NW_027437655.1, read as the reverse complement.
GTTGTGTGCTTTTTCGCCGAAAACGCGTTTTTGGCCGAAAACGTGTACGTTTGCACTTCCCAGCCACAGGAAAGCTGCTAGCCGGGAATTCTCTGCCTGGTTCTACCCGCTGCCCGGAACGCTAGGCAGGGCAAAAGCGATTCTCGTCCTCCGTGCTTGCTTTTTCTCAGAAAGAGCCGTGGTGTGCGTTTTCCCCGGAAAACGCGTTTTCGGCCGAAAACGTGTACGTTTGCACTTCCCCGCCACAGGGAAGCTGCTAGCCGGGAATTCTCTGCCTGGTTCTACCCGCTGCCCGGAACGCTAGGCAGGGCAAAAGCGATTCTCGTCCTCCGTGCTTGCTTTTTCTCAGAAAGAGCCGTGGTGTGCGTTTTCGCCGGAAAACGCGTTTTCGGCCGAAAACGTGTACGTTTGCACTTCCCCGCCACAGGGAAGCTGCTAGCCGGGAATTCTCTGCCTGGTTCTACCCGCTGCCCGGAACGCTACGCAGGGCAAAAGCGATTCTCGTCCTCCGTGCTTGCTTTTTCTCAGAAAGAGCCGTGGTGTGCGTTTTCACCGAAAACGCGTTTTTGGCAGAAAACGTGTACGTTTGCACTTCCCCGCCACAGGGAAGCTGCTAGCAGGGAATTCTCTGCCTGGTTCTACCCGCTGCCCGGAACGCTACGCAGGGCAAAAGCGATTCTCGTCCTCCGTGCTTGCTTTTTCTCAGAAAGAGCCGTGGTGTGCGTTTTCGCCGGAAAACGCGTTTTTGGCCGAAAACGTGTACGTTTGCACTTCCCAGCCACAGGAAAGCTGCTAGCCGGGAATTCTCTGCCTGGTTCTACCCGCTGCCCGGAACGCTAGGCAGGGCAAAAGCGATTCTCGTCCTCCGTGCTTGCTTTTTCTCAGAAAGAGCCGTGGTGTGCGTTTTCGCCGGAAAACGCGTTTTCGGCCGAAAACGTGTACGTTTGCACTTCCCCGCCACAGGGAAGCTGCTAGCCGGGAATTCTCTGCCTGGTTCTACCCGCTGCCCGGAACGCTACGCAGGGCAAAAGCCATTCTCGTCCTCCGTGCTTGCTTTTTCTCAGAAAGAGCCGTGGTGTGCGTTTTCCCCGGAAAACGCGTTTTCGGCCGAAAATGTGTACGTTTGCACTTCCCCGCCACAGGGAAGCTGCTAGCCGTGAATTCTCTGCCTGGTTCTACCCGCTGCCCAGAACGCTACGCAGGGCAAAAGCGATTCTCGTCCTCCGTGCTTGCTTTTTCTCAGAAAGAGCCGTGGTGTGCGTTTTCGCCGAAAACGCGTTTTTGGCAGAAAACGTGTACGTTTGCACTTCCCAGGCACAGGGAAGCTGCTAGCCGGGAATTATCTGCCTGGTTCTACCCGCTGCCCGGAACGCTACGCAGGGCAAAAGCGATTCTCGTCCTCCGTGCTTGCTTTTTCTCAGAAAGAGCCGTTGTGTGCTTTTTCGCCGAAAACGCGGTTTTGGCCGAAAACGTGTACGTTTGCACTTCCCAGCCACAGGGAAGCTGCTAGCCGGGAATTCTCTGCCTGGTTCTACCCGCTGCCCGGAACGCTATGCAGGGCAAAAGCGATTCTCGTCCTCCGTGCTTGCTTTTTCTCAGAAAGAGCCGTGGTGTGCGTTTTCGCCTGAAAACGCGTTTTCGGCCGAAAACGTGTACGTTTGCACTTCCCCGCCACAGGGAAGCTGCTAGCCGGGAATTCTCTGCCTGGTTCTACCCGCTGCCCGGAACGCTACGCAGGGCAAAAGCGATTCTCGTCCTCCGTGCTTGCTTTTTCTCAGAAAGAGCCGTGGTGTGCGTTTTCGCCGGAAAACGCGTTTTCGGCCGAAAACGTGTACGTTTGCACTTCCCCGCCACAGGGAAGCTGCTAGCCGGGAATTCTCTGCCTGGTTCTACCCGCTGCCCGGAACGCTACGCAGGGCAAAAGCGATTCTCGTCCTCCGTGCTTGCTTTTTCTCAGAAAGAGCCGTGGTGTGCGTTTTCGCCGAAAACGCGTTTTTGGCAGAAAACGTGTACGTTTGCACTTCCCCGCCACAGGGAAGCTGCTAGCCGGGAATTCTCTGCCTGGTTCTACCCGCTGCCCGGAACGCTACGCAGGGCAAAAGCGATTCTCGTCCTCCGTGCTTGCTTTTTCTCAGAAAGAGCCGTGGTGTGCGTTTTCGCCGAAAACGCGTTTTTCGGCCGAAAACGTGTACGTTTGCACTTCCCAGCCACAGGGAAGCTGCTAGCCGGGAATTCTCTGCGTAGTTCTACCCGCTGCCCGGAACGCTACGCAGGGCAAAAGCGATTCTCGTCCTCCGTGCTTGCTTTTTCTCAGAAAGAGCTGTGGTGTGCGTTTTCGCCGGAAAACGCGTTTTCGGCCGAAAACGTGTACGTTTGCACTTCCCCGCCACAGGGAAGCTGCTAGCCGGGAATTCTCTGCCTGGTTCTACCCGCTGCCCGGAACGCTACGCAGGGCAAAAGCGGTTCTCGTATTCCGTGCTTGCTTTTTCTCAGAAAGAGCCGTGGTGTGCGTTTTCGCCGGAAAACGCGTTTTCGGCCGAAAACGTGTACGTTTGCACTTCCCAGCCACAGGGAAGGTGCTAGCCGGGAATTCTCTGCCTGGTTCTACCCGCTGCCCGGAACGCTACGCAGGGCAAAAGCGGTTCTCGTCCTCCGTGCTTGCTTTTTCTCAGAAAGAGCCGTGGTGTGCGTTTTCCCCGGAAAACGCGTTTTCGGCCGAAAACGTGTACGTTTGCACTTCCCCGCCACAGGGAAGCTGCTAGCCGGGAATTCTCTGCCTGGTTCTACCCGCTGCCCGGAACGCTACGCAGGGCAAAAGCGATTCTCGTCCTCCGTGCTTGCTTTTTCTCAGAAAGAACCGTGGTGTGCGTTTTCCCCGGAAAACGCGTTTTCGGCCGAAAACGTGTACGTTTGCACTTCCCCGCCACAGGGAAGCTGCTAGCCGGGAATTCTCTGCCTGGTTCTACCCGCTGCCCGGAACGCTACGCAGGGCAAAAGCGATTCTCGTCCTCCGTGCTTGCTTTTTCTCAGAAAGAGCCGTGGTGTGCGTTTTCGCCGGAAAACGCGTTTTCGGCCGAAAACGTGTACGTTTGCACTTCCCCGCCACAGGGAAGCTGCTAGCCGGGAATTCTCTGCCTGGTTCTACCCGCTGCCCGGAACGCTACGCAGGGCAAAAGCGATTCTCGTCCTCCGTGCTTGCTTTTTCTCAGAAAGAGCCGTGGTGTGCTTTTTCGCCGAAAACGCGTTTTTGGCCGAAAACGTGTACGTTTGCACTTCCCAGCCACAGGAAAGCTGCTAGCCGGGAATTCTCTGCCTGGTTCTACCCGCTGCCCGGAACGCTAGGCAGGGCAAAAGCGATTCTCGTCCTCCGTGCTTGCTTTTTCTCAGAAAGAACCGTGGTGTGCGTTTTCCCCGGAAAACGCGTTTTCGGCCGAAAACGTGTACGTTTGCACTTCCCCGCCACAGGGAAGCTGCTAGCCGGGAATTCTCTGCCTGGTTCTACCCGCTGCGCGGAACGCTACGCAGGGCAAAAGCGATTCTCGTCCTCCGTGCTTGCTTTTTCTCAGAAAGAGCCGTGGTGTGCGTTTTCGCCGGAAAACGCGTTTTCGGCCGAAAACGTGTACGTTTGCACTTCCCCGCCACAGGGAAGCTGCTAGCCGGGAATTCTCTGCCTGGTTCTACCCGCTGCCCGGAACGCTACGCAGGGCAAAAGCGATTCTCGTCCTCCGTGCTTGCTTTTTCTCAGAAAGAGCCGTGGTGTGCGTTTTCGCCGGAAAACGCGTTTTCGGCCGAAAACGTGTACGTTTGCACTTCCCCGCCACAGGGAAGCTGCTAGCCGGGAATTCTCTGCCTGGTTCTACCCGCTGCCCGGAACGCTACGCAGGGCAAAAGCGATTCTCGTCCTCCGTGCTTGCTTTTTCTCAGAAAGAGCCGTGGTGTGCGTTTTCGCCGGAAAAAGCGTTTTCGGCCGAAAACGTGTACGTTTGCACTTCCCGGCCACAGGGAAGCTGCTAGCCGGGAATTCTCTGCCTGGTTCTACCCGCTGCCCGGAACGCTACGCAGGGCAAAAGCGATTCTCGTCCTCCGTGCTTGCTTTTTCTCAGAAAGAGCCGTTGTGTGCTTTTTCGCCGAAAACGCGTTTTTGGCCGAAAACGTGTACGTTTGCACTTCCCAGCCACAGGAAAGCTGCTAGCCGGGAATTCTCTGCCTGGTTCTACCCGCTGCCCGGAACGCTAGGCAGGGCAAAAGCGATTCTCGTCCTCCGTGCTTGCTTTTTCTCAGAAAGAGCCGTGGTGTGCGTTTTCCCCGGAAAACGCGTTTTCGGCCGAAAACGTGTACGTTTGCACTTCCCCGCCACAGGGAAGCTGCTAGCCGGGAATTCTCTGCCTGGTTCTACCCGCTGCCCGGAACGCTACGCAGGGCAAAAGCGATTCTCGTCCTCCGTGCTTGCTTTTTCTCAGAAAGAGCCGTGGTGTGCGTTTTCGCCGGAAAACGCGTTTTCGGCCGAAAACGTGTACGTTTGCACTTCCCCGCCACAGGGAAGCTGCTAGCCGGGAATTCTCTGCCTGGTTCTACCCGCTGCCCGGAACGCTACGCAGGGCAAAAGCGATTCTCGTCCTCCGTGCTTGCTTTTTCTCAGAAAGAGCCGTGGTGTGCGTTTTCACCGAAAACGCGTTTTTGGCAGAAAACGTGTACGTTTGCACTTCCCCGCCACAGGGAAGCTGCTAGCAGGGAATTCTCTGCCTGGTTCTACCCGCTGCCCGGAACGCTACGCAGGGCAAAAGCGATTCTCGTCCTCCGTGCTTGCTTTTTCTCAGAAAGAGCCGTGGTGTGCGTTTTCCCCGGAAAACGCGTTTTTGGCCGAAAACGTGTACGTTTGCACTTCCCAGCCACAGGAAAGCTGCTAGCCGGGAATTCTCTGCCTGGTTCTACCCGCTGCCCGGAACGCTAGGCAGGGCAAAAGCGATTCTCGTCCTCCGTGCTTGCTTTTTCTCAGAAAGAGCCGTGGTGTGCGTTTTCGCCGGAAAACGCGTTTTCGACCGAAAACGTGTACGTTTGCACTTCCCCGCCACAGGGAAGCTGCTAGCCGGGAATTCTCTGCCTGGTTCTACCCGCTGCCCGGAACGCTACGCAGGGCAAAAGCCATTCTCGTCCTCCGTGCTTGCTTTTTCTCAGAAAGAGCCGTGGTGTGCGTTTTCGCCGGAAAACGCGTTTTCGGCCGAAAATGTGTACGTTTGCACTTCCCCGCCACAGGGAAGCTGCTAGCCGTGAATTCTCTGCCTGGTTCTACCCGCTGCCCAGAACGCTACGCAGGGCAAAAGCGATTCTCGTCCTCCGTGCTTGCTTTTTCTCAGAAAGAGCCGTGGTGTGCGTTTTCGCCGAAAACGCGTTTTTGGCAGAAAACGTGTACGTTTGCACTTCCCAGGCACAGGGAAGCTGCTAGCCGGGAATTATCTGCCTGGTTCTACCCGCTGCCCGGAACGCTACGCAGGGCAAAAGCGATTCTCGTCCTCCGTGCTTGCTTTTTCTCAGAAAGAGCCGTTGTGTGCTTTTTCGCCGAAAACGCGGTTTTGGCCGAAAACGTGTACGTTTGCACTTCCCAGCCACAGGGAAGCTGCTAGCCGGGAATTCTCTGCCTGGTTCTACCCGCTGCCCGGAACGCTATGCAGGGCAAAAGCGATTCTCGTCCTCCGTGCTTGCTTTTTCTCAGAAAGAGCCGTGGTGTGCGTTTTCGCCTGAAAACGCGTTTTCGGCCGAAAACGTGTACGTTTGCACTTCCCCGCCACAGGGAAGCTGCTAGCCGGGAATTCTCTGCCTGGTTCTACCCGCTGCCCGGAACGCTACGCAGGGCAAAAGCGATTCTCGTCCTCCGTGCTTGCTTTTTCTCAGAAAGAGCCGTGGTGTGCGTTTTCGCCGGAAAACGCGTTTTCGGCCGAAAACGTGTACGTTTGCACTTCCCCGCCACAGGGAAGCTGCTAGCCGGGAATTCTCTGCCTGGTTCTACCCGCTGCCCGGAACGCTACGCAGGGCAAAAGCGATTCTCGTCCTCCGTGCTTGCTTTTTCTCAGAAAGAGCCGTGGTGTGCGTTTTCGCCGAAAACGCGTTTTTGGCAGAAAACGTGTACGTTTGCACTTCCCCGCCACAGGGAAGCTGCTAGCCGGGAATTCTCTGCCTGGTTCTACCCGCTGCCCGGAACGCTACGCAGGGCAAAAGCGGTTCTCGTCCTCCGTGCTTGCTTTTTCTCAGAAAGAGCCGTGGTGTGCGTTTTCCCCGGAAAACGCGTTTTCGGCCGAAAACGTGTACGTTTGCACTTCCCCGCCATAGTGAAGCTGCTAGCCGGGAATTCTCTGCCTGGTTCTACCCGCTGCCCGGAACGCTACGCAGGGCAAAAGCGATTCTCGTCCTCCGTGCTTGCTTTTTCTCAGAAAGAACCGTGGTGTGCGTTTTCCCCGGAAAACGCGTTTTCGGCCGAAAACGTGTACGTTTGCACTTCCCCGCCACAGGGAAGCTGCTAGCCGGGAATTCTCTGCCTGGTTCTACCCGCTGCCCGGAACGCTACGCAGGGCAAAAGCGATTCTCGTCCTCCGTGCTTGCTTTTTCTCAGAAAGAGCCGTGGTGTGCGTTTTCGCCGGAAAACGCGTTTTCGGCCGAAAACGTGTACGTTTGCACTTCCCCGCCACAGGGAAGCTGCTAGCCGGGAATTCTCTGCCTGGTTCTACCCGCTGCCCGGAACGCTACGCAGGGCAAAAGCGATTCTCGTCCTCCGTGCTTGCTTTTTCTCAGAAAGAGCCGTTGTGTGCTTTTTCGCCGAAAACGCGTTTTTGGCCGAAAACGTGTACGTTTGCACTTCCCAGCCACAGGAAAGCTGCTAGCCGGGAATTCTCTGCCTGGTTCTACCCGCTGCCCGGAACGCTAGGCAGGGCAAAAGCGATTCTCGTCCTCCGTGCTTGCTTTTTCTCAGAAAGAACCGTGGTGTGCGTTTTCCCCGGAAAACGCGTTTTCGGCCGAAAACGTGTACGTTTGCACTTCCCCGCCACAGGGAAGCTGCTAGCCGGGAATTCTCTGCCTGGTTCTACCCGCTGCCCGGAACGCTACGCAGGGCAAAAGCGATTCTCGTCCTCCGTGCTTGCTTTTTCTCAGAAAGAGCCGTGGTGTGCGTTTTCGCCGGAAAATGCGTTTTCGGCCGAAAACGTGTACGTTTGCACTTCCCCGCCACAGGGAAGCTGCTAGCCGGGAATTCTCTGCCTGGTTCTACCCGCTGCCCGGAACGCTACGCAGGGCAAAAGCGATTCTCGTCCTCCGTGCTTGCTTTTTCTCAGAAAGAGCCGTGGTGTGCGTTTTCCCCGGAAAACGCGTTTTCGGCCGAAAACGTGTACGTTTGCACTTCCCCGCCACAGGGAAGCTGCTAGCCGGGAATTCTCTGCCTGGTTCTACCCGCTGCCCGGAACGCTACGCAGGGCAAAAGCGGTTCTCGTCCTCCGTGCTTGCTTTTTCTCAGAAAGAGCCGTGGTGTGCGTTTTCGCCGGAAAACGCGTTTTCGGCCGAAAACGTGTACGTTTGCACTTCCCAGCCACAGGGAAGGTGCTAGCCGGGAATTCTCTGCCTGGTTCTACCCGCTGCCCTGAACGCTACGCAGGGCAAAAGCGATTCTCGTCCTCCGTGCTTGCTTTTTCTCAGAAAGAGCCGTGGTGTGCGTTTTCGCCGGAAAACGCGTTTTCGGCCGAAAACGTGTACGTTTGCACTTCCCCGCCACAGGGAAGCTGCTAGCCGGGAATTCTCTGCCTGCTTCTACCCGCTGCCCGGAACGCTACGCAGGGCAAAAGCGATTCTCGTCCTCCGTGCTTGCTTTTTCTCAGAAAGAGCCGTGGTGTGCGTTTTCGCCGGAAAACGCGTTTTCGGCCGAAAACGTGTACGTTTGCACTTCCCAGCCACAGGAAAGCTGCTAGCCGGGAATTCTCTGCCTGGTTCTACCCGCTGCCCGGAACGCTAGGCAGGGCAAAAGCGATTCTCGTCCTCCGTGCTTGCTTTTTCTCAGAAAGAGCCGTGGTGTGCGTTTTCCCCGGAAAACGCGTTTTCGGCCGAAAACGTGTACGTTTGCACTTCCCCGCCACAGGGAAGCTGCTAGCCGGGAATTCTCTGCCTGGTTCTACCCGCTGCCCGGAACGCTACGCAGGGCAAAAGCGATTCTCGTCCTCCGTGCTTGCTTTTTCTCAGAAAGAGCCGTGGTGTGCGTTTTCGCCGGAAAACGCGTTTTCGGCCGAAAACGTGTACGTTTGCACTTCCCCGCCACAGGGAAGCTGCTAGCCGGGAATTCTCTGCCTGGTTCTACCCGCTGCCCGGAACGCTACGCAGGGCAAAAGCGATTCTCGTCCTCCGTGCTTGCTTTTTCTCAGAAAGAGCCGTGGTGTGCGTTTTCACCGAAAACGCGTTTTTGGCAGAAAACGTGTACGTTTGCACTTCCCCGCCACAGGGAAGCTGCTAGCAGGGAATTCTCTGCCTGGTTCTACCCGCTGCCCGGAACGCTACGCAGGGCAAAAGCGATTCTCGTCCTCCGTGCTTGCTTTTTCTCAGAAAGAGCCGTGGTGTGCGTTTTCCCCGGAAAACGCGTTTTTGGCCGAAAACGTGTACGTTTGCACTTCCCAGCCACAGGAAAGCTGCTAGCCGGGAATTCTCTGCCTGGTTCTACCCGCTGCCCGGAACGCTAGGCAGGGCAAAAGCGATTCTCGTCCTCCGTGCTTGCTTTTTCTCAGAAAGAGCCGTGGTGTGCGTTTTCGCCGGAAAACGCGTTTTCGGCCGAAAACGTGTACGTTTGCACTTCCCCGCCACAGGGAAGCTGCTAGCCGGGAATTCTCTGCCTGGTTCTACCCGCTGCCCGGAACGCTACGCAGGGCAAAAGCCATTCTCGTCCTCCGTGCTTGCTTTTTCTCAGAAAGAGCCGTGGTGTGCGTTTTCGCCGGAAAACGCGTTTTCGGCCGAAAATGTGTACGTTTGCACTTCCCCGCCACAGGGAAGCTGCTAGCCGTGAATTCTCTGCCTGGTTCTACCCGCTGCCCAGAACGCTACGCAGGGCAAAAGCGATTCTCGTCCTCCGTGCTTGCTTTTTCTCAGAAAGAGCCGTGGTGTGCGTTTTCGCCGAAAACGCGTTTTTGGCAGAAAACGTGTACGTTTGCACTTCCCAGGCACAGGGAAGCTGCTAGCCGGGAATTATCTGCCTGGTTCTACCCGCTGCCCGGAACGCTACGCAGGGCAAAAGCGATTCTCGTCCTCCGTGCTTGCTTTTTCTCAGAAAGAGCCGTTGTGTGCTTTTTCGCCGAAAACGCGGTTTTGGCCGAAAACGTGTACGTTTGCACTTCCCAGCCACAGGGAAGCTGCTAGCCGGGAATTCTCTGCCTGGTTCTACCCGCTGCCCGGAACGCTATGCAGGGCAAAAGCGATTCTCGTCCTCCGTGCTTGCTTTTTCTCAGAAAGAGCCGTGGTGTGCGTTTTCGCCTGAAAACGCGTTTTCGGCCGAAAACGTGTACGTTTGCACTTCCCCGCCACAGGGAAGCTGCTAGCCGGGAATTCTCTGCCTGGTTCTACCCGCTGCCCGGAACGCTACGCAGGGCAAAAGCGATTCTCGTCCTCCGTGCTTGCTTTTTCTCAGAAAGAGCCGTGGTGTGCGTTTTCGCCGGAAAACGCGTTTTCGGCCGAAAACGTGTACGTTTGCACTTCCCCGCCACAGGGAAGCTGCTAGCCGGGAATTCTCTGCCTGGTTCTACCCGCTGCCCGGAACGCTACGCAGGGCAAAAGCGATTCTCGTCCTCCGTGCTTGCTTTTTCTCAGAAAGAGCCGTGGTGTGCGTTTTCGCCGAAAACGCGTTTTTGGCAGAAAACGTGTACGTTTGCACTTCCCCGCCACAGGGAAGCTGCTAGCCGGGAATTCTCTGCCTGGTTCTACCCGCTGCCCGGAACGCTACGCAGGGCAAAAGCGGTTCTCGTCCTCCGTGCTTGCTTTTTCTCAGAAAGAGCCGTGGTGTGCGTTTTCCCCGGAAAACGCGTTTTCGGCCGAAAACGTGTACGTTTGCACTTCCCCGCCATAGTGAAGCTGCTAGCCGGGAATTCTCTGCCTGGTTCTACCCGCTGCCCGGAACGCTACGCAGGGCAAAAGCGATTCTCGTCCTCCGTGCTTGCTTTTTCTCAGAAAGAACCGTGGTGTGCGTTTTCCCCGGAAAACGCGTTTTCGGCCGAAAACGTGTACGTTTGCACTTCCCCGCCACAGGGAAGCTGCTAGCCGGGAATTCTCTGCCTGGTTCTACCCGCTGCCCGGAACGCTACGCAGGGCAAAAGCGATTCTCGTCCTCCGTGCTTGCTTTTTCTCAGAAAGAGCCGTGGTGTGCGTTTTCGCCGGAAAACGCGTTTTCGGCCGAAAACGTGTACGTTTGCACTTCCCCGCCACAGGGAAGCTGCTAGCCGGGAATTCTCTGCCTGGTTCTACCCGCTGCCCGGAACGCTACGCAGGGCAAAAGCGATTCTCGTCCTCCGTGCTTGCTTTTTCTCAGAAAGAGCCGTTGTGTGCTTTTTCGCCGAAAACGCGTTTTTGGCCGAAAACGTGTACGTTTGCACTTCCCAGCCACAGGAAAGCTGCTAGCCGGGAATTCTCTGCCTGGTTCTACCCGCTGCCCGGAACGCTAGGCAGGGCAAAAGCGATTCTCGTCCTCCGTGCTTGCTTTTTCTCAGAAAGAACCGTGGTGTGCGTTTTCCCCGGAAAACGCGTTTTCGGCCGAAAACGTGTACGTTTGCACTTCCCCGCCACAGGGAAGCTGCTAGCCGGGAATTCTCTGCCTGGTTCTACCCGCTGCCCGGAACGCTACGCAGGGCAAAAGCGATTCTCGTCCTCCGTGCTTGCTTTTTCTCAGAAAGAGCCGTGGTGTGCGTTTTCGCCGGAAAATGCGTTTTCGGCCGAAAACGTGTACGTTTGCACTTCCCCGCCACAGGGAAGCTGCTAGCCGGGAATTCTCTGCCTGGTTCTACCCGCTGCCCGGAACGCTACGCAGGGCAAAAGCGATTCTCGTCCTCCGTGCTTGCTTTTTCTCAGAAAGAGCCGTGGTGTGCGTTTTCCCCGGAAAACGCGTTTTCGGCCGAAAACGTGTACGTTTGCACTTCCCCGCCACAGGGAAGCTGCTAGCCGGGAATTCTCTGCCTGGTTCTACCCGCTGCCCGGAACGCTACGCAGGGCAAAAGCGGTTCTCGTCCTCCGTGCTTGCTTTTTCTCAGAAAGAGCCGTGGTGTGCGTTTTCGCCGGAAAACGCGTTTTCGGCCGAAAACGTGTACGTTTGCACTTCCCAGCCACAGGGAAGGTGCTAGCCGGGAATTCTCTGCCTGGTTCTACCCGCTGCCCTGAACGCTACGCAGGGCAAAAGCGATTCTCGTCCTCCGTGCTTGCTTTTTCTCAGAAAGAGCCGTGGTGTGCGTTTTCGCCGGAAAACGCGTTTTCGGCCGAAAACGTGTACGTTTGCACTTCCCCGCCACAGGGAAGCTGCTAGCCGGGAATTCTCTGCCTGCTTCTACCCGCTGCCCGGAACGCTACGCAGGGCAAAAGCGATTCTCGTCCTCCGTGCTTGCTTTTTCTCAGAAAGAGCCGTGGTGTGCGTTTTCGCCGGAAAACGCGTTTTCGGCCGAAAACGTGTACGTTTGCACTTCCCAGCCACAGGAAAGCTGCTAGCCGGGAATTCTCTGCCTGGTTCTACCCGCTGCCCGGAACGCTACGCAGGGCAAAAGCGATTCTCGTCCTCCGTGCTTGCTTTTTCTCAGAAAGAGCCGTGGTGTGCGTTTTCCCCGGAAAACGCGTTTTCGGCCGAAAACGTGTACGTTTGCACTTCCCCGCCACAGGGAAGCTGCTAGCCGGGAATTCTCTGCCTGGTTCTACCCGCTGCCCGGAACGCTACGCAGGGCAAAAGCGATTCTCGTCCTCCGTGCTTGCTTTTTCTCAGAAAGAGCCGTGGTGTGCGTTTTCGCCGAAAACGCGTTTTTCGGCCGAAAACGTATACGTTTGCACTTCCCAGCCACAGGGAAGCTGCTAGCCGGGAATTCTCTGCGTGGTTCTACCCGCTGCCCGGAACGCTACGCAGGGCAAAAGCGATTCTCGTCCTCCGTGCTTGCTTTTTCTCAGAAAGAGCCGTGGTGTGCGTTTTCGCCGGAAAACGCGTTTTCGGCCGAAAACGTGTACGTTTGCACTTCCCCGCCACAGGGAAGCTGCTAGCCGGGAATTCTCTGCCTGGTTCTACCCGCTGCCCGGAACGCTACGCAGGGCAAAAGCGGTTCTCGTCCTCCGTGCTTGCTTTTTCTCAGAAAGAGCCGTGGTGTGCGTTTTCGCCGGAAAATGCGTTTTTGGCCGAAAACGTGTACGTTTGCACTTCCCCGCCACAGGGAAGCTGCTAGCCGGGAATTCTCTGCCTGGTTCTACCCGCTGCCCGGAACGCTACGCAGGGCAAAAGCGATTCTCGTCCTCCGTGCTTGCTTTTTCTCAGAAAGAGCCGTGGTGTGCGTTTTCCCCGGAAAACGCGTTTTCGGCCGAAAACGTGTACGTTTGCACTTCCCCGCCACAGGGAAGCTGCTAGCCGGGAATTCTCTGCCTGGTTCTACCCGCTGCCCGGAACGCTACGCAGGGCAAAAGCGATTCTCGTCCTCCGTGCTTGCTTTTTCTCAGAAAGAGCCGTGGTGTGCGTTTTCGCCGGAAAACGCGTTTTCGGCCGAAAACGTGTACGTTTGCACTTCCCAGCCACAGGGAAGCTGCTAGCCGGGAATTCTCTGCCTGGTTCTACCCGCTGCCCGGAACGCTACGCAGGGCAAAAGCGATTCTCGTCCTCCGTGCTTGCTTTTTCTCAGAAAGAGCCGTGGTGTGCGTTTTCGCCGGAAAACGCGTTTTCGGCCGAAAACGTGTACGTTTGCACTTCCCCGCCACAGGGAAGCTGCTAGCCGGGAATTCTCTGCCTGGTTCTACCCGCTGCCCGGAACGCTACGCAGGGCAAAAGCGATTCTCGTCCTCCGTGCTTGCTTTTTCTCAGAAAGAGCCGTGGTGTGCGTTTTCCCCGGAAAACGCGTTTTCGGCCGAAAACGTGTACGTTTGCACTTCCCCGCCACAGGGAAGCTGCTAGCCGGGAATTCTCTGCCTGCTTCTACCCGCTGCCCGGAACGCTACGCAGGGCAAAAGCGATTCTCGTCCTCCGTGCTTGCTTTTTCTCAGAAAGAGCCGTGGTGTGCGTTTTTGCCGGAAAACGCGTTTTCGGCCGAAAACGTGTACGTTTGCACTTCCCAGCCACAGGAAAGCTGCTAGCCGGGAATTCTCTGCCTGGTTCTACCCGCTGCCCGGAACGCTACGCAGGGCAAAAGCGATTCTCGTCCTCCGTGCTTGCTTTTTCTCAGAAAGAGCCGTGGTGTGCGTTTTCGCCGGAAAACGCGTTTTCGGCCGAAAACGTGTACGTTTGCACTTCCCAGCCACAGGAAAGCTGCTAGCCGGGAATTCTCTGCCTGGTTCTACCCGCTGCCCGGAACGCTAGGCAGGGCAAAAGCGATTCTCGTCCTCCGTGCTTGCTTTTTCTCAAAAAGATCCGTGGTGTGCGTTTTCCCCGGAAAACGCGTTTTCGGCCGAAAACGTGTACGTTTGCACTTCCCCGCCACAGGGAAGCTGCTAGCCGGGAATTCTCTGCCTGGTTCTACCCGCTGCCCGGAACGCTACGCAGGGCAAAAGCGATTCTCGTCCTCCGTGCTTGCTTTTTCTCAGAAAGAGCCGTGGTGTGCGTTTTCGCCGGAAAACGCGTTTTCGGCCGAAAACGTGTACGTTTGCACTTCCCCGCCACAGGGAAGCTGCTAGCCGGGAATTCTCTGCCTGGTTCTACCCGCTGCCCGGAACGCTACGCAGGGCAAAAGCGATTCTCGTCCTCCGTGCTTGCTTTTTCTCAGAAAGAGCCGTGGTGTGCGTTTTCGCCGGAAAACGCGTTTTCGGCCGAAAACGTGTACGTTTGCACTTCCCCGCCACAGGGAAGCTGCTAGCCGGGAATTCTCTGCCTGGTTCTACCCGCTGCCCGGAACGCTACGCAGGGCAAAAGCGATTCTCGTCCTCCGTGCTTGCTTTTTCTCAGAAAGAGCCGTGGTGTTTGTTTTCGCCGAAAACGCGTTTTTGGCAGAAAACGTGTACGTTTGCACTTCCCCGCCACAGGGAAGGTGCTAGCCGGGAATTCTCTGCCTGGTTCTACCCGCTGCCCGGAACGCTACGCAGGGCAAAAGCGATTCTCGTCCTCCGTGCTTGCTTTTTCTCAGAAAGAGCCGTGGTGTGCGTTTTCGCCGGAAAACGCGTTTTTGGCCGAAAACGTGTACGTTTGCACTTCCCAGCCACAGGAAAGTTGCTAGCCGGGAATTCTCTGCCTGGTTCTACCCGCTGCCCGGAACGCTACGCAGGGCAAAAGCGATTCTCGTCCTCCGTGCTTGCTTTTTCTCAGAAAGAGCCGTGGTGTGCGTTTTCGCCGGAAAACGCGTTTTCGGCCGAAAACGTGAACGTTTGCACTTCCCCGCCACAGGGAAGCTGCTAGCCGGGAATTCTCTGCCTGGTTCTACCCGCTGCCCGGAACGCTACGCAGGGCAAAAGCGATTCTCGTCCTCCGTGCTTGCTTTTTCTCAGAAAGAGCCGTGGTGTGCGTTTTCGCCGGAAAACGCGTTTTCGGCCGAAAACGTGTACGTTTGCACTTCCCGGCCACAGGGAAGCTGCTAGCCGGGAATTCTCTGCCTGGTTCTACCCGCTGCCCGGAACGCTACGCAGGGCAAAAGCGATTCTCGTCCTCCGTGCTTGCTTTTTCTCAGAAAGAGCCGTGGTGTGCGTTTTCGCCGGAAAACGCGTTTTCGGCCGAAAACGTGTACGTTTGCACTTCCCCGCCACAGGGAAGCTGCTAGCCGGGAATTCTCTGCCTGGTTCTACCCGCTGCCCGGAACGCTACGCAGGGCAAAAGCGATTCTCGTCCTCCGTGCTTGCTTTTTCTCAGAAAGAGCCGTGGTGTGCGTTTTCCCCGGAAAACGCGTTTTCGGCCGAAAACGTGTACGTTTGCACTTCCCCGCCACAGGGAAGCTGCTAGCCGGGAATTCTCTGCCTGGTTCTACCCGCTGCCCGGAACGCTACGCAGGGCAAAAGCGGTTCTCGTCCTCCGTGCTTGCTTTTTCTCAGAAAGAGCCGTGGTGTGCGTTTTCGCCGGAAAACGCGTTTTCGGCCGAAAACGTGTACGTTTGCACTTCCCCGCCACAGGGAAGCTGCTAGCCGGGAATTCTCTGCCTGGTTCTACCCGCTGCCCGGAACGCTACGCAGGGCAAAAGCGATTCTCGTCCTCCGTGCTTGCTTTTTCTCAGAAAGAGCCGTGGTGTGCGTTTTCGCCGGAAAACGCGTTTTCGGCCGAAAACGTGTACGTTTGCACTTCCCCGCCACAGGGAAGCTGCTAGCCGGGAATTCTCTGCCTGGTTCTACCCGCTGCCCGGAACGCTACGCAGGGCAAAAGCGATTCTCGTCCTCCGTGCTTGCTTTTTCTCAGAAAGAGCCGTGGTGTGCGTTTTCGCCGGAAAACGCGTTTTCGGCCGAAAACGTGTACGTTTGCACTTCCCCGCCACAGGGAAGCTGCTAGCCGGGAATTCTCTGCCTGGTTCTACCCGCTGCCCGGAACGCTACGCAGGGCAAAAGCGATTCTCGTCCTCCGTGCTTGCTTTTTCTCAGAAAGAGCCGTTGTGTGCTTTTTCGCCGAAAACGCGTTTTCGGCCGAAAACGTGTACGTTTGCACTTCCCAGCCACAGGAAAGCTGCTAGCCGGGAATTCTCTGCCTGGTTCTACCCGCTGCCCGGAACGCTAGGCAGGGCAAAAGCGATTCTCGTCCTCCGTGCTTGCTTTTTCTCAGAAAGAGCCGTTGTGTGCGTTTTCCCCGGAAAACGCGTTTTCGGCCGAAAACGTGTACGTTTGCACTTCCCCGCCACAGGGAAGCTGCTAGCCGGGAATTCTCTGCCTGGTTCTACCCGCTGCCCGGAACGCTACGCAGGGCAAAAGCGATTCTCGTCCTCCGTGCTTGCTTTTTCTCAGAAAGAGCCGTGGTGTGCGTTTTCGCCGGAAAACGCGTTTTCGGCCGAAAACGTGTACGTTTGCACTTCCCCGCCACAGGGAAGCTGCTAGCCGGGAATTCTCTGCCTGGTTCTACCCGCTGCCCGGAACGCTACGCAGGGCAAAAGCGATTCTCGTCCTCCGTGCTTGCTTTTTCTCAGAAAGAGCCGTGGTGTGCGTTTTCGCCGAAAACGCGTTTTTGGCAGAAAACGTGTACGTTTGCACTTCCCAGCCACAGGGAAGCTGCTAGCCGGGAATTATCTGCCTGGTTCTACCCGCTGCCCGGAACGCTACGCAGGGCAAAAGCGATTCTCGTCCTCCGTGCTTGCTTTTTCTCAGAAAGAGCCGTTGTGTGCTTTTTCGCCGAAAACGCGTTTTTGGCCGAAAACGTGTACGTTTGCACTTCCCAGCCACAGGGAAGCTGCTAGCCGGGAATTCTCTGCCTGGTTCTACCCGCTGCCCGGAACGCTATGCAGGGCAAAAGCGATTCTCGTCCTCCGTGCTTGCTTTTTCTCAGAAAGAGCCGTGGTGTGCGTTTTCGCCGGAAAACGCGTTTTCGGCCGAAAACGTTTACGTTTGCACTTCCCCGCCACAGGGAAGCTGCTAGCCGGGAATTCTCTGCCTGGTTTTACCCGCTGCCCGGAACGCTACGCAGGGCAAAAGCGATTCTCGTCCTCCGTGCTTGCTTTTTCTCAGAAAGAACCGTGGTGTGCGTTTTCGCCGGAAAACGCGTTTTCGGCCGAAAACGTGTACGTTTGCACTTCCCCGCCACAGGGAAGCTGCTAGCCGGGAATTCTCTGCCTGGTTCTACCCGCTGCCCGGAACGCTAGGCAGGGCAAAAGCGATTCTCGTCCTCCGTGCTTGCTTTTTCTCAGAAAGAGCCGTGGTGTGCGTTTTCCCCGGAAAACGCGTTTTCGGCCGAAAACGTGTACGTTTGCACTTCCCCGCCACAGGGAAGCTGCTAGCCGGGAATTCTCTGCCTGGTTCTACCCGCTGCCCGGAACGCTACGCAGGGCAAAAGCGATTCTCGTCCTCCGTGCTTGCTTTTTCTCAGAAAGAGCCGTTGTGTGCTTTTTCGCCGAAAACGCGTTTTTGGCCGAAAACGTGTACGTTTGCACTTCCCAGCCACAGGAAAGCTGCTAGCCGGGAATTCTCTGCCTGGTTCTACCCGCTGCCCGGAACGCTACGCAGGGCAAAAGCGATTCTCGTCCTCCGTGCTTGCTTTTTCTCAGAAAGAGCCGTGGTGTGCGTTTTCCCCGGAAAACGCGTTTTCGGCCGAAAACGTGTACGTTTGCACTTCCCCGCCACAGGGAAGCTGCTAGCCGGGAATTCTCTGCCTGGTTCTACCCGCTGCCCGGAACGCTACGCAGGGCAAAAGCGATTCTCGTCCTCCGTGCTTGCTTTTTCTCAGAAAGAGCCGTGGTGTGCGTTTTCGCCGGAAAACGCGTTTTCGGCCGAAAACGTGTACGTTTGCACTTAGCCGCCACAGGGAAGCTGCTAGCCGGGAATTCTCTGCCTGGTTCTACCCGCTGCCCGGAACGCTACGCAGGGCAAAAGCGATTCTCGTCCTCCGTGCTTGCTTTTTCTCAGAAAGAGCCGTGGTGTGCGTTTTCGCCGGAAAACGCGTTTTCGGCCGAAAACGTGTACGTTTGCACTTCCCCGCCACAGGGAAGCTGCTAGCCGTGAATTCTCTGCCTGGTTCTACCCGCTGCCCGGAACGGTACGCAGGGCAAAAGCGATTCTCGTCCTCCGTGCTTGCTTTTTCTCAGAAAGAGCCGTTGTGTGCTTTTTCGCCGAAAACGCGTTTTTGGCCGAAAACGTGTACGTTTGCACTTCCCAGCCACAGGAAAGCTGCTAGCCGGGAATTCTCTGCCTGGTTCTACCCGCTGCCCGGAACGCTAGGCAGGGCAAAAGCGATTCTCGTCCTCCGTGCTTGCTTTTTCTCAGAAAGAGCCGTGGTGTGCGTTTTCGCCGGAAAACGCGTTTTCGGCCGAAAACGTGTACGTTTGCACTTCCCCGCCACAGGGAAGCTGCTAGCCGGGAATTCTCTGCCTGGTTCTACCCGCTGCCCGGAACGCTACGCAGGGCAAAAGCGATTCTCGTCCTCCGTGCTTGCTTTTTCTCAGAAAGAGCCGTGGTGTGCGTTTTCGCCGGAAAACGCGTTTTCGGCCGAAAACGTGTACGTTTGCACTTCCCCGCCACAGGGAAGCTGCTAGCCGGGAATTCTCTGCCTGGTTCTACCCGCTGCCCGGAACGCTACGCAGGGCAAAAGCGATTCTCGTCCTCCGTGCTTGCTTTTTCTCAGAAAGAGCCGTGGTGTGCGTTTTCGCCGAAAACGCGTTTTTGGCAGAAAACGTGTACGTTTGCACTTCCCAGCCACAGGGAAGCTGCTAGCCGGGAATTCTCTGCCTGGTTCTACCCGCTGCC
The DNA here is from genome assembly GCF_965140245.1 of Athene noctua. NCBI lineage: Eukaryota > Metazoa > Chordata > Aves > Strigiformes > Strigidae > Athene > Athene noctua. The sequence continues at coordinate 100,042 of NW_027437655.1, read as the reverse complement.
CGGAACGCTACGCAGGGCAAAAGCGATTCTCGTCCTCCGTGCTTGCTTTTTCTCAGAAAGAGCCGTTGTGTGCTTTTTCGCCGAAAACGCGTTTTTGGCCGAAAACGTGTACGTTTGCACTTCCCCGCCACAGGGAAGCTGCTAGCCGGGAATTCTCTGCCTGGTTCTACCCGCTGCCCGGAACGCTACGCAGGGCAAAAGCGATTCTCGTCCTCCGTGCTTGCTTTTTCTCAGAAAGAGCCGTGGTGTGCGTTTTCGCCGGAAAACGCGTTTTCGGCCGAAAACGTGTACGTTTGCACTTCCCCGCCACAGGGAAGCTGCTAGCCGGGAATTCTCTGCCTGGTTCTACCCGCTGCCCGGAACGCTACGCAGGGCAAAAGCGATTCTCGTCCTCCGTGCTTGCTTTTTCTCAGAAAGAGCCGTTGTGTGCTTTTTCGCCGAAAACGCGTTTTTGGCCGAAAACGTGTACGTTTGCACTTCCCAGCCACAGGGAAGCTGCTAGCCGGGAATTCTCTGCCTGGTTCTACCCGCTGCCCGGAACGCTACGCAGGGCAAAAGCGATTCTCGTCCTCCGTGCTTGCTTTTTCTCAGAAAGAGCCGTGGTGTGCGTTTTCGCCGGAAAACGCGTTTTCGGCCGAAAACGTGTACGTTTGCACTTCCCCGCCACAGGGAAGCTGCTAGCCGGGAATTCTCTGCCTGGTTCTACCCGCTGCCCGGAACGCTACGCAGGGCAAAAGCGATTCTCGTCCTCCGTGCTTGCTTTTTCTCAGAAAGAGCCGTGGTGTGCGTTTTCGCCGGAAAACGCGTTTTCGGCCGAAAACGTGTACGTTTGCACTTCCCCGCCACAGGGAAGCTGCTAGCCGGGAATTCTCTGCCTGGTTCTACCCGCTGCCCGGAACGCTACGCAGGGCAAAAGCGATTCTCGTCCTCCGTGCTTGCTTTTTCTCAGAAAGAGCCGTGGTGTGCGTTTTCGCCGGAAAACGCGTTTTCGGCCGAAAACGTGTACGTTTGCACTTCCCCGCCACAGGGAAGCTGCTAGCCGGGAATTCTCTGCCTGGTTCTACCCGCTGCCCGGAACGCTACGCAGGGCAAAAGCGATTCTCGTCCTCCGTGCTTGCTTTTTCTCAGAAAGAGCCGTGGTGTGCGTTTTCGCCGGAAAACGCGTTTTCGGCCGAAAACGTGTACGTTTGCACTTCCCCGCCACAGGGAAGCTGCTAGCCGGGAATTCTCTGCCTGGTTCTACCCGCTGCCCGGAACGCTACGCAGGGCAAAAGCGATTCTCGTCCTCCGTGCTTGCTTTTTCTCAGAAAGAGCCGTGGTGTGCGTTTTCGCCGAAAACGCGTTTTTGGCAGAAAACGTGTACGTTTGCACTTCCCCGCCACAGGGAAGCTGCTAGCCGGGAATTCTCTGCCTGGTTCTACCCGCTGCCCGGAACGCTACGCAGGGCAAAAGCGATTCTCGTCCTCCGTGCTTGCTTTTTCTCAGAAAGAGCCGTGGTGTGCGTTTTCGCCGAAAACGCGTTTTTCGGCCGAAAACGTGTACGTTTGCACTTCCCCGCCACAGGGAAGCTGCTAGCCGGGAATTCTCTGCCTGGTTCTACCCGCTGCCCGGAACGCTACGCAGGGCAAAAGCGATTCTCGTCCTCCGTGCTTGCTTTTTCTCAGAAAGAGCCGTGGTGTGCGTTTTCCCCGGAAAACGCGTTTTCGGCCGAAAACGTGTACGTTTGCACTTCCCCGCCACAGGGAAGCTGCTAGCCGGGAATTCTCTGCCTGGTTCTACCCGCTGCCCGGAACGCTACGCAGGGCAAAAGCGATTCTCGTCCTCCGTGCTTGCTTTTTCTCAGAAAGAGCCGTGGTGTGCGTTTTCGCCGGAAAACGCGTTTTCGGCCGAAAACGTGTACGTTTGCACTTCCCCGCCACAGGGAAGCTGCTAGCCGGGAATTCTCTGCCTGGTTCTACCCGCTGCCCGGAACGCTACGCAGGGCAAAAGCGATTCTCGTCCTCCGTGCTTGCTTTTTCTCAGAAAGAGCCGTGGTGTGCGTTTTCCCCGGAAAACGCGTTTTCGGCCGAAAACGTGTACGTTTGCACTTCCCCGCCACAGGGAAGCTGCTAGCCGGGAATTCTCTGCCTGGTTCTACCCGCTGCCCGGAACGCTACGCAGGGCAAAAGCGATTCTCGTCCTCCGTGCTTGCTTTTTCTCAGAAAGAGCCGTGGTGTGCGTTTTCGCCGGAAAACGCGTTTTCGGCCGAAAACGTGTACGTTTGCACTTCCCCGCCACAGGGAAGCTGCTAGCCGGGAATTCTCTGCCTGGTTCTACCCGCTGCCCGGAACGCTACGCAGGGCAAAAGCGATTCTCGTCCTCCGTGCTTGCTTTTTCTCAGAAAGAGCCGTGGTGTGCGTTTTCGCCGGAAAACGCGTTTTCGGCCGAAAACGTGTACGTTTGCACTTCCCCGCCACAGGGAAGCTGCTAGCCGGGAATTCTCTGCCTGGTTCTACCCGCTGCCCGGAACGCTACGCAGGGCAAAAGCGATTCTCGTCCTCCGTGCTTGCTTTTTCTCAGAAAGAGCCGTGGTGTGCGTTTTCGCCGGAAAATGCGTTTTTGGCCGAAAACGTGTACGTTTGCACTTCCCCGCCACAGGGAAGCTGCTAGCCGGGAATTCTCTGCCTGGTTCTACCCGCTGCCCGGAACGCTACGCAGGGCAAAAGCGATTCTCGTCCTCCGTGCTTGCTTTTTCTCAGAAAGAGCCGTGGTGTGCGTTTTCGCCGGAAAATGCGTTTTCGGCCGAAAACGTGTACGTTTGCACTTCCCCGCCACAGGGAAGCTGCTAGCCGGGAATTCTCTGCCTGGTTCTACCCGCTGCCCGGAACGCTACGCAGGGCAAAAGCGATTCTCGTCCTCCGTGCTTGCTTTTTCTCAGAAAGAGCCGTGGTGTGCGTTTTCGCCGGAAAACGCGTTTTCGGCCGAAAACGTGTACGTTTTCAATTCCCCGCCACAGGGAAGGTGCTAGCCGGGAATTCTCTGCCTGGTTCTACCCGCTGCCCGGAACGCTACGCAGGGCAAAAGCGATTCTCGTCCTCCGTGCTTGCTTTTTCTCAGAAAGAGCCGTGGTGTGCGTTTTCGCCGGAAAACGCGTTTTCGGCCGAAAACGTGTACGTTTGCACTTCCCCGCCACAGGGAAGCTGCTAGCCGGGAATTCTCTGCCTCGTTCTACCCGCTGCCCGGAACGCTACGCAGGGCAAAAGCGATTCTCGTCCTCCGTGCTTGCTTTTTCTCAGAAAGAGCCGTGGTGTGCGTTTTCGCCGAAAACACGTTTTTGGCAGAAAACGTGTACGTTTGCACTTCCCAGCCACAGGGAAGCTGCTAGCCGGGAATTCTCTGCCTGGTTCTACCCGCTGCCCGGAACGCTACGCAGGGCAAAAGCGATTCTCGTCCTCCGTGCTTGCTTTTTCTCAGAAAGAGCCGTTGTGTGCTTTTTCGCCGAAAATGCGTTTTTGGCCGAAAACGTGTACGTTTGCACTTCCCAGCCACAGGAAAGCTGCTAGCCGGGAATTCTCTGCCTGGTTCTACCCGCTGCCCGGAACGCTAGGCAGGGCAAAAGCGATTCTCGTCCTCGTGCTTGCTTTTTCTCAGAAAGAGCCGTGGTGTGCGTTTTCGCCGGAAAACGCGTTTTCGGCCGAAAACGTGTACGTTAGCACTTCCCAGCCACAGGGAAGCTGCTAGCCGGGAATTCTCTGCCTGGTTCTACCCGCTGCCCGGAACGCTACGCAGGGCAAAAGCGATTCTCGTCCTCCGTGCTTGCTTTTTCTCAGAAAGAGCCGTGGTGTGCGTTTTCGCCGGAAAACGCGTTTTCGGCCGAAAACGTGTACGTTTGCACTTCCCGGCCACAGGGAAGCTGCTAGCCGGGAATTCTCTGCCTGGTTCTACCCGCTGCCCGGAACGCTACGCAGGGCAAAAGCGATTCTCGTCCTCCGTGCTTGCTTTTTCTCAGAAAGAGCCGTGGTGTGCGTTTTCGCCGGAAAACGCGTTTTCGGCCGAAAACGTGTACGTTTGCACTTCCCCGCCACAGGGAAGCTGCTAGCCGGGAATTCTCTGCCTGGTTCTACCCGCTGCCCGGAACGCTACGCAGGGCAAAAGCGATTCTCGTCCTCCGTGCTTGCTTTTTCTCAGAAAGAGCCGTGGTGTGCGTTTTCGCCGGAAAACGCGTTTTCGGCCGAAAACGTGTACGTTTGCACTTCCCCGCCACAGGGAAGCTGCTAGCCGGGAATTCTCTGCCTGGTTCTACCCGCTGCCCGGAACGCTACGCAGGGCAAAAGCGATTCTCGTCCTCCGTGCTTGCTTTTTCTCAGAAAGAGCCGTGGTGTGCGTTTTCGCCGGAAAATGCGTTTTCGGCCGAAAACGTGTACGTTTGCACTTCCCCGCCACAGGGAAGCTGCTAGCCGGGAATTCTCTGCCTGGTTCTACCCGCTGCCCGGAACGCTACGCAGGGCAAAAGCGATTCTCGTCCTCCGTGCTTGCTTTTTCTCAGAAAGAGCCGTGGTGTGCGTTTTCGCCGGAAAACGCGTTTTCGGCCGAAAACGTGTACGTTAGCACTTCCCAGCCACAGGGAAGCTGCTAGCCGGGAATTCTCTGCCTGGTTCTACCCGCTGCCCGGAACGCTACGCAGGGCAAAAGCGATTCTCGTCCTCCGTGCTTGCTTTTTCTCAGAAAGAGCCGTGGTGTGCGTTTTCGCCGGAAAACGCGTTTTCGGCCGAAAACGTGTACGTTTGCACTTCCCCGCCTCAGGGAAGGCGATAGCCGTGAATTCTCTGCCTGGTTCTACCCGCTGCCCGGAACGCTACGCAGGGCAAAAGCGATTCTCGTCCTCCGTGCTTGCTTTTTCTCAGAAAGAGCCGTGGTGTGCGTTTTCGCCGAAAACACGTTTTTGGCAGAAAACGTGTACGTTTGCACTTCCCAGCCACAGGGAAGGTGCTAGCCGGGAATTCTCTGCCTGGTTCTACCCGCTGCCCGGAACGCTACGCAGGGCAAAAGCGATTCTCGTCCTCCGTGCTTGCTTTTTCTCAGAAAGAGCCGTTGTGTGCTTTTTCGCCGAAAACGCGTTTTTGGCCGAAAACGTGTACGTTTGCACTTCCCCGCCACAGGGAAGCTGCTAGCCGGGAATTCTCTGCCTGGTTCTACCCGCTGCCCGGAACGCTACGCAGGGCAAAAGCGATTCTCGTCCTCCGTGCTTGCTTTTTCTCAGAAAGAGCCGTGGTGTGCGTTTTCGCCGGAAAACGCGTTTTCGGCCGAAAACGTGTACGTTTGCACTTCCCCGCCAAAGGGAAGCTGCTAGCCGGGAATTCTCTGCCTGGTTCTACCCGCTGCCTGGAACGCTACGCAGGGCAAAAGCGATTCTCGTCCTCCGTGCTTGCTTTTTCTCAGAAAGAGCCGTTGTGTGCGTTTTCGCCGGAAAACGCGTTTTTGGCCGAAAACGTGTACGTTTGCACTTCCCCGCCACAGGGAAGCTGCTAGCCGGGAATTCTCTGCCTGGTTCTACCCGCTGCCCGGAACGCTACGCAGGGCAAAAGCGATTCTCGTCCTCCGTGCTTGCTTTTTCTCAGAAAGAGCCGTGGTGTGCGTTTTCGCCGGAAAACGCGTTTTCGGCCGAAAACGTGTACGTTTGCACTTCCCCGCCACAGGGAAGCTGCTAGCCGGGAATTCTCTGCCTGGTTCTACCCGCTGCCCGGAACGCTACGCAGGGCAAAAGCGATTCTCGTCCTCCGTGCTTGCTTTTTCTCAGAAAGAGCCGTGGTGTGCGTTTTCGCCGGAAAACGCGTTTTCGGCCGAAAACGTGTACGTTTGCACTTCCCCGCCACAGGGAAGCTGCTAGCCGGGAATTCTCTGCCTGGTTCTACCCGCTGCCCGGAACGCTACGCAGGGCAAAAGCGATTCTCGTCCTCCGTGCTTGCTTTTTCTCAGAAAGAGCCGTGGTGTGCTTTTTCGCCGGAAAACGCGTTTTCGGCCGAAAACGTGTACGTTTGCACTTCCCCGCCACAGGGAAGCTGCTAGCCGGGAATTCTCTGCCTGGTTCTACCCGCTGCCCGGAACGCTACGCAGGGCAAAAGCGATTCTCGTCCTCGTGCTTGCTTTTTCTCAGAAAGAGCCGTGGTGTGCGTTTTCGCCGGAAAACGCGTTTTCGGCCGAAAACGTGTACGTTTGCACTTCCCCGCCACAGGGAAGCTGCTAGCCGGGAATTCTCTGCCTGGTTCTACCCGCTGCCCGGAACGCTACGCAGGGCAAAAGCGATTCTCGTCCTCCGTGCTTGCTTTTTCTCAGAAAGAGCCGTGGTGTGCGTTTTCGCCGGAAAACGCGTTTTCGGCCGAAAACGTGTACGTTTGCACTTCCCCGCCACAGGGAAGCTGCTAGCCGGGAATTCTCTGCCTGGTTCTACCCGCTGCCCGGAACGCTACGCAGGGCAAAAGCGATTCTCGTCCTCCGTGCTTGCTTTTTCTCAGAAAGAGCCGTGGTGTGCGTTTTCGCCGGAAAACGCGTTTTCGGCCGAAAACGTGTACGTTTGCACTTCCCCGCCACAGGGAAGCTGCTAGCCGGGAATTCTCTGCCTGGTTCTACCCGCTGCCCGGAACGCTACGCAGGGCAAAAGCGATTCTCGTCCTCCGTGCTTGCTTTTTCTCAGAAAGAGCCGTGGTGTGCGTTTTCGCCGGAAAACGCGTTTTCGGCCGAAAACGTGTACGTTAGCACTTCCCAGCCACAGGGAAGCTGCTAGCCGGGAATTCTCTGCCTGGTTCTACCCGCTGCCCGGAACGCTACGCAGGGCAAAAGCGATTCTCGTCCTCCGTGCTTGCTTTTTCTCAGAAAGAGCCGTGGTGTGCGTTTTCGCCGGAAAACGCGTTTTCGGCCGAAAACGTGTACGTTTGCACTTCCCCGCCACAGGGAAGCTGCTAGCCGGGAATTCTCTGCCTGGTTCTACCCGCTGCCCGGAACGCTACGCAGGGCAAAAGCGATTCTCGTCCTCCGTGCTTGCTTTTTCTCAGAAAGAGCCGTGGTGTGCGTTTTCGCCGGAAAACGCGTTTTCGGCCGAAAACGTGTACGTTTGCACTTCCCCGCCACAGGGAAGGTGATAGCCGTGAATTCTCTGCCTGGTTCTACCCGCTGCCCGGAACGCTACGCAGGGCAAAAGCGATTATCGTCCTCCGTGCTTGCTTTTTCTCAGAAAGAGCCGTGGTGTGCGTTTTCGCCGAAAACACGTTTTTGGCAGAAAACGTGTACGTTTGCACTTCCCAGCCACAGGGAAGGTGCTAGCCGGGAATTCTCTGCCTGGTTCTACCCGCTGCCCGGAACGCTACGCAGGGCAAAAGCGATTCTCGTCCTCCGTGCTTGCTTTTTCTCAGAAAGAGCCGTTGTGTGCTTTTTCGCCGAAAACGCGTTTTTGGCCGAAAACGTGTACGTTTGCACTTCCCAGCCACAGGAAAGCTGCTAGCCGGGAATTCTCTGCCTGGTTCTACCCGCTGCCCGGAACGCTACGCAGGGCAAAAGCGATTCTCGTCCTCCGTGCTTGCTTTTTCTCAGAAAGAGCCGTGGTGTGCGTTTTCGCCGGAAAACGCGTTTTCGGCCGAAAACGTGTACGTTTGCACTTCCCCGCCACAGGGAAGCTGCTAGCCGGGAATTCTCTGCCTGGTTCTACCCGCTGCCCGGAACGCTACGCAGGGCAAAAGCGATTCTCGTCCTCCGTGCTTGCTTTTTCTCAGAAAGAGCCGTGGTGTGCGTTTTCGCCGGAAAACGCGTTTTCGGCCGAAAACGTGTACGTTTGCACTTCCCGGCCACAGGGAGGCTGCTAGCCGGGAATTCTCTGCCTGGTTCTACCCGCTGCCCGGAACGCTACGCAGGGCAAAAGCGATTCTCGTCCTCCGTGCTTGCTTTTTCTCAGAAAGAGCCGTGGTGTGCGTTTTCGCCGGAAAAAGCGTTTTCGGCCGAAAACGTGTACGTTTGCACTTCCCCGCCACAGGGAAGCTGCTAGCCGGGAATTCTCTGCCTGGTTCTACCCGCTGCCCGGAACGCTACGCAGGGCAAAAGCGGTTCTCGTCCTCCGTGCTTGCTTTTTCTCAGAAAGAGCCGTGGTGTGCGTTTTCCCCGGAAAACGCGTTTTCGGCCGAAAACGTGTACGTTTCCACTTCCCCGCCACAGGGAAGCTGCTAGCCGGGAATTCTCTGCCTGGTTCTACCCGCTGCCCGGAACGGTACGCAGGGCAAAAGCGATTCTCGTCCTCCGTGCTTGCTTTTTCTCAGAAAGAGCCGTGGTGTGCGTTTTCTCCGGAAAACGCGTTTTTTGGCCGAAAACGTGTACGTTTGCACTTCCCCGCCACAGGGAAGCTGCTAGCCGGGAATTCTCTGCCTGGTTCTACCCGCTGCCCGGAACGCTACGCAGGGCAAAAGCGATTCTCGTCCTCCGTGCTTGCTTTTTCTCAGAAAGAGCCGTGGTGTGCGTTTTCGCCGGAAAACGCGTTTTCGGCCGAAAACGTGTACGTTTGCACTTCCCCGCCACAGGGAAGCTGCTAGCCGGGAATTCTCTGCCTGGTTCTACCCGCTGCCCGGAACGCTACGCAGGGCAAAAGCGATTCTCGTCCTCCGTGCTTGCTTTTTCTCAGAAAGAGCCGTGGTGTGCGTTTTCGCCGGAAAACGCGTTTTCGGCCGAAAACGTGTACGTTTGCACTTCCCCGCCACAGGGAAGCTGCTAGCCGGGAATTCTCTGCCTGGTTCTACCCGCTGCCCGGAACGCTACGCAGGGCAAAAGCGATTCTCGTCCTCCGTGCTTGCTTTTTCTCAGAAAGAGCCGTGGTGTGCGTTTTCGCCGGAAAATGCGTTTTTGGCCGAAAACGTGTACGTTTGCACTTCCCCGCCACAGGGAAGCTGCTAGCCGGGAATTCTCTGCCTGGTTCTACCCGCTGCCCGGAACGCTACGCAGGGCAAAAGCGATTCTCGTCCTCCGTGCTTGCTTTTTCTCAGAAAGAGCCGTGGTGTGCGTTTTCGCCGGAAAATGCGTTTTCGGCCGAAAACGTGTACGTTTGCACTTCCCCGCCACAGGGAAGCTGCTAGCCGGGAATTCTCTGCCTGGTTCTACCCGCTGCCCGGAACGCTACGCAGGGCAAAAGCGATTCTCGTCCTCCGTGCTTGCTTTTTCTCAGAAAGAGCCGTGGTGTGCGTTTTCGCCGGAAAACGCGTTTTCGGCCGAAAACGTGTACGTTTTCAATTCCCCGCCACAGGGAAGGTGCTAGCCGGGAATTCTCTGCCTGGTTCTACCCGCTGCCCGGAACGCTACGCAGGGCAAAAGCGATTCTCGTCCTCCGTGCTTGCTTTTTCTCAGAAAGAGCCGTGGTGTGCGTTTTCGCCGGAAAACGCGTTTTCGGCCGAAAACGTGTACGTTTGCACTTCCCCGCCACAGGGAAGCTGCTAGCCGGGAATTCTCTGCCTCGTTCTACCCGCTGCCCGGAACGCTACGCAGGGCAAAAGCGATTCTCGTCCTCCGTGCTTGCTTTTTCTCAGAAAGAGCCGTGGTGTGCGTTTTCGCCGAAAACACGTTTTTGGCAGAAAACGTGTACGTTTGCACTTCCCAGCCACAGGGAAGCTGCTAGCCGGGAATTCTCTGCCTGGTTCTACCCGCTGCCCGGAACGCTACGCAGGGCAAAAGCGATTCTCGTCCTCCGTGCTTGCTTTTTCTCAGAAAGAGCCGTTGTGTGCTTTTTCGCCGAAAATGCGTTTTTGGCCGAAAACGTGTACGTTTGCACTTCCCAGCCACAGGAAAGCTGCTAGCCGGGAATTCTCTGCCTGGTTCTACCCGCTGCCCGGAACGCTAGGCAGGGCAAAAGCGATTCTCGTCCTCGTGCTTGCTTTTTCTCAGAAAGAGCCGTGGTGTGCGTTTTCGCCGGAAAACGCGTTTTCGGCCGAAAACGTGTACGTTAGCACTTCCCAGCCACAGGGAAGCTGCTAGCCGGGAATTCTCTGCCTGGTTCTACCCGCTGCCCGGAACGCTACGCAGGGCAAAAGCGATTCTCGTCCTCCGTGCTTGCTTTTTCTCAGAAAGAGCCGTGGTGTGCGTTTTCGCCGGAAAACGCGTTTTCGGCCGAAAACGTGTACGTTTGCACTTCCCCGCCACAGGGAAGCTGCTAGCCGGGAATTCTCTGCCTGGTTCTACCCGCTGCCCGGAACGCTACGCAGGGCAAAAGCGATTCTCGTCCTCCGTGCTTGCTTTTTCTCAGAAAGAGCCGTGGTGTGCGTTTTCGCCGGAAAACGCGTTTTCGGCCGAAAACGTGTACGTTTGCACTTCCCCGCCACAGGGAAGCTGCTAGCCGGGAATTCTCTGCCTGGTTCTACCCGCTGCCCGGAACGCTACGCAGGGCAAAAGCGATTCTCGTCCTCCGTGCTTGCTTTTTCTCAGAAAGAGCCGTGGTGTGCGTTTTCGCCGGAAAACGCGTTTTCGGCCGAAAACGTGTACGTTTGCACTTCCCCGCCACAGGGAAGCTGCTAGCCGGGAATTCTCTGCCTGGTTCTACCCGCTGCCCGGAACGCTACGCAGGGCAAAAGCGATTCTCGTCCTCCGTGCTTGCTTTTTCTCAGAAAGAGCCGTGGTGTGCGTTTTCGCCGGAAAATGCGTTTTCGGCCGAAAACGTGTACGTTTGCACTTCCCCGCCACAGGGAAGCTGCTAGCCGGGAATTCTCTGCCTGGTTCTACCCGCTGCCCGGAACGCTACGCAGGGCAAAAGCGATTCTCGTCCTCCGTGCTTGCTTTTTCTCAGAAAGAGCCGTGGTGTGCGTTTTCGCCGGAAAACGCGTTTTCGGCCGAAAACGTGTACGTTAGCACTTCCCAGCCACAGGGAAGCTGCTAGCCGGGAATTCTCTGCCTGGTTCTACCCGCTGCCCGGAACGCTACGCAGGGCAAAAGCGATTCTCGTCCTCCGTGCTTGCTTTTTCTCAGAAAGAGCCGTGGTGTGCGTTTTCGCCGGAAAACGCGTTTTCGGCCGAAAACGTGTACGTTTGCACTTCCCCGCCTCAGGGAAGGCGATAGCCGTGAATTCTCTGCCTGGTTCTACCCGCTGCCCGGAACGCTACGCAGGGCAAAAGCGATTCTCGTCCTCCGTGCTTGCTTTTTCTCAGAAAGAGCCGTGGTGTGCGTTTTCGCCGAAAACACGTTTTTGGCAGAAAACGTGTACGTTTGCACTTCCCAGCCACAGGGAAGGTGCTAGCCGGGAATTCTCTGCCTGGTTCTACCCGCTGCCCGGAACGCTACGCAGGGCAAAAGCGATTCTCGTCCTCCGTGCTTGCTTTTTCTCAGAAAGAGCCGTTGTGTGCTTTTTCGCCGAAAACGCGTTTTTGGCCGAAAACGTGTACGTTTGCACTTCCCCGCCACAGGGAAGCTGCTAGCCGGGAATTCTCTGCCTGGTTCTACCCGCTGCCCGGAACGCTACGCAGGGCAAAAGCGATTCTCGTCCTCCGTGCTTGCTTTTTCTCAGAAAGAGCCGTGGTGTGCGTTTTCGCCGGAAAACGCGTTTTCGGCCGAAAACGTGTACGTTTGCACTTCCCCGCCACAGGGAAGCTGCTAGCCGGGAATTCTCTGCCTGGTTCTACCCGCTGCCTGGAACGCTACGCAGGGCAAAAGCGATTCTCGTCCTCCGTGCTTGCTTTTTCTCAGAAAGAGCCGTTGTGTGCGTTTTCGCCGGAAAACGCGTTTTTGGCCGAAAACGTGTACGTTTGCACTTCCCCGCCACAGGGAAGCTGCTAGCCGGGAATTCTCTGCCTGGTTCTACCCGCTGCCCGGAACGCTACGCAGGGCAAAAGCGATTCTCGTCCTCCGTGCTTGCTTTTTCTCAGAAAGAGCCGTGGTGTGCGTTTTCGCCGGAAAACGCGTTTTCGGCCGAAAACGTGTACGTTTGCACTTCCCCGCCACAGGGAAGCTGCTAGCCGGGAATTCTCTGCCTGGTTCTACCCGCTGCCCGGAACGCTACGCAGGGCAAAAGCGATTCTCGTCCTCCGTGCTTGCTTTTTCTCAGAAAGAGCCGTGGTGTGCGTTTTCGCCGGAAAACGCGTTTTCGGCCGAAAACGTGTACGTTTGCACTTCCCCGCCACAGGGAAGCTGCTAGCCGGGAATTCTCTGCCTGGTTCTACCCGCTGCCCGGAACGCTACGCAGGGCAAAAGCGATTCTCGTCCTCCGTGCTTGCTTTTTCTCAGAAAGAGCCGTGGTGTGCTTTTTCGCCGGAAAACGCGTTTTCGGCCGAAAACGTGTACGTTTGCACTTCCCCGCCACAGGGAAGCTGCTAGCCGGGAATTCTCTGCCTGGTTCTACCCGCTGCCCGGAACGCTACGCAGGGCAAAAGCGATTCTCGTCCTCGTGCTTGCTTTTTCTCAGAAAGAGCCGTGGTGTGCGTTTTCGCCGGAAAACGCGTTTTCGGCCGAAAACGTGTACGTTTGCACTTCCCCGCCACAGGGAAGCTGCTAGCCGGGAATTCTCTGCCTGGTTCTACCCGCTGCCCGGAACGCTACGCAGGGCAAAAGCGATTCTCGTCCTCCGTGCTTGCTTTTTCTCAGAAAGAGCCGTGGTGTGCGTTTTCGCCGGAAAACGCGTTTTCGGCCGAAAACGTGTACGTTTGCACTTCCCCGCCACAGGGAAGCTGCTAGCCGGGAATTCTCTGCCTGGTTCTACCCGCTGCCCGGAACGCTACGCAGGGCAAAAGCGATTCTCGTCCTCCGTGCTTGCTTTTTCTCAGAAAGAGCCGTGGTGTGCGTTTTCGCCGGAAAACGCGTTTTCGGCCGAAAACGTGTACGTTAGCACTTCCCAGCCACAGGGAAGCTGCTAGCCGGGAATTCTCTGCCTGGTTCTACCCGCTGCCCGGAACGCTACGCAGGGCAAAAGCGATTCTCGTCCTCCGTGCTTGCTTTTTCTCAGAAAGAGCCGTGGTGTGCGTTTTCGCCGGAAAACGCGTTTTCGGCCGAAAACGTGTACGTTTGCACTTCCCCGCCACAGGGAAGCTGCTAGCCGGGAATTCTCTGCCTGGTTCTACCCGCTGCCCGGAACGCTACGCAGGGCAAAAGCGATTCTCGTCCTCCGTGCTTGCTTTTTCTCAGAAAGAGCCGTGGTGTGCGTTTTCGCCGGAAAACGCGTTTTCGGCCGAAAACGTGTACGTTTGCACTTCCCCGCCACAGGGAAGGTGATAGCCGTGAATTCTCTGCCTGGTTCTACCCGCTGCCCGGAACGCTACGCAGGGCAAAAGCGATTATCGTCCTCCGTGCTTGCTTTTTCTCAGAAAGAGCCGTGGTGTGCGTTTTCGCCGAAAACACGTTTTTGGCAGAAAACGTGTACGTTTGCACTTCCCAGCCACAGGGAAGGTGCTAGCCGGGAATTCTCTGCCTGGTTCTACCCGCTGCCCGGAACGCTACGCAGGGCAAAAGCGATTCTCGTCCTCCGTGCTTGCTTTTTCTCAGAAAGAGCCGTGGTGTGCGTTTTCGCCGGAAAACGCGTTTTCGGCCGAAAACGTGTACGTTTGCACTTCCCCGCCACAGGGAAGCTGCTAGCCGGGAATTCTCTGCCTGGTTCTACCCGCTGCCCGGAACGCTACGCAGGGCAAAAGCGATTCTCGTCCTCCGTGCTTGCTTTTTCTCAGAAAGAGCCGTGGTGTGCGTTTTCGCCGGAAAACGCGTTTTCGGCCGAAAACGTGTACGTTTGCACTTCCCCGCTACAGGGAAGCGGCTAGCCGGGAATTCTCTGCCTGGTTCTACCCGCTGCCCGGAACGCTACGCAGGGCAAAAGCGATTCTCGTCCTCCGTGCTTGCTTTTTCTCAGAAAGAGCCGTGGTGTGCGTTTTCGCCGAAAACGCGTTTTCGGCCGAAAACGTGTACGTTTGCACTTCCCCGCCACAGGGAAGCTGCTAGCCGGGAATTCTCTGCCTGGTTCTACCCGCTGCCCGGAACGCTACGCAGGGCAAAAGCGATTCTCGTCCTCCGTGCTTGCTTTTTCTCAGAAAGAGCCGTGGTGTGCGTTTTCGCCGGAAAACGCGTTTTCGGCCGAAAACGTGTACGTTTGCACTTCCCCGCCACAGGGAAGCTGCTAGCCGGGAATTCTCTGCCTGGTTCTACCCGCTGCCCGGAACGCTACGCAGGGCAAAAGCGATTCTCGTCCTCCGTGCTTGCTTTTTCTCAGAAAGAGCCGTGGTGTGCGTTCTCGCCGGAAAAGGCGTTTTCGGCCGAAAACGTGTACGTTTGCACTTCCCCGCCACAGGGAAGCTGCTAGCCGTGAATTCTCTGCCTGGTTCTACCCGCTGCCCGGAACGCTACGCAGGGCAAAAGCGATTCTCGTCCTCCGTGCTTGCTTTTTCTCAGAAAGAGCCGTGGTGTGCGTTTTCGCCGAAAACGCGTTTTTGGCAGAAAACGTGTACGTTTGCACTTCCCAGCCACAGGGAAGCTGCTAGCCGGGAATTCTCTGCCTGGTTCTACCCGCTGCCCGGAACGCTAGGCAGGGCAAAAGCGATTCTCGTCCTCCGTGCTTGCTTTTTCTCAGAAAGAGCCGTGGTGTGCGTTTTCGCCGGAAAACGCGTTTTCGGCCGAAAACTTGTACGTTTGCACTTCCCCGCCACAGGGAAGCTGCTAGCCGGGAATTCTCTGCCTGGTTCTACCCGCTGCCCGGAACGCTACGCAGGGCAAAAGCGATTCTCGTCCTCCGTGCTTGCTTTTTCTCAGAAAGAGCCGTGGTGTGCGTTTTCCCCGGAAAACGCGTTTTCGGCCGAAAACGTGTACGTTTGCACTTCCCCGCCACAGGGAAGCTGCTAGCCGGGAATTCTCTGCCTGGTTCTACCCGCTGCCCGGAACGCTACGCAGGGCAAAAGCGATTCTCGTCCTCCGTGCTTGCTTTTTCTCAGAAAGAGCCGTGGTGTGCGTTTTCGCCATAAACGCGTTTTCGGCCGAAAACGTGTACGTTTCCACTTCCCCGCCACAGGGAAGCTGCTAGCCGGGAATTCTCTGCCTGGTTCTACCCGCTGCCCGGAACGCTACGCAGGGCAAAAGCGATTCTCGTCCTCCGTGCTTGCTTTTTCTCAGCAAGAGCCGTGGTGTGCTTTTTCGCCATAAACGAGTTTTTGGACGAAAACGTGTACGTTTGCACTTCCCCGCCACAGGGAAGCTGCTAGCCGGGAATTCTCTGCCTGGTTCTACCCGCTGCCCGGAACGCTACGCAGGGCAAAAGCGATTCTCGTCCTCCGTGCTTGCTTTTTCTCAGAAAGAGCCGTGGTGTGCGTTTTCGCCGGAAAACGCGTTATCGGCCGAAAACGTGTACGTTTGCACTTCCCCGCCACAGGGAAGCTGCTAGCCGGGAATTCTCTGCCTGGTTCTACCCGCTGCCCGGAACGCTACGCAGGGCAAAAGCGATTCTCGTCCTCCGTGCTTGCTTTTTCTCAGAAAGAGCCGTGGTGTGCTTTTTCGCCATAAACGCGTTTTTGGACGAAAACGTGTACGTTTGCACTTCCCAGCCACAGGGAAGGTGCTAGCCGGGAATTCTCTGCCTGGTTCTACCCGCTGCCCGGAACGCTAGGCAGGGCAAAAGCGATTCTCGTCCTCCGTGCTTGCTTTTTCTCAGAAAGAGCCGTGGTGTGCGTTTTCGCCGGAAAACGCGTTTTCGGCCGAAAACGTGTACGTTTGCACTTCCCCGCCACAGGGAAGCTGCTAGCCGGGAATTCTCTGCCTGGTTCTACCCGCTGCCCGGAACGCTACGCAGGGCAAAAGCGATTCTCGTCCTCCGTGCTTGCTTTTTCTCAGAAAGAGCCGTGGTGTGCGTTTTCGCCGAAAACGCGTTTTTGGCAGAAAACGTGTACGTTTGCACTTCCCAGCCACAGGGAAGCTGCTAGCCGGGAATTCTCTGCCTGGTTCTACCCGCTGCCCGGAACGCTAGGCAGGGCAAAAGCGATTCTCGTCCTCCGTGCTTGCTTTTTCTCAGAAAGAGCCGTGGTGTGCGTTTTCGCCGGAAAACGCGTTTTCGGCCGAAAACGTGTACGTTTGCACTTCCCCGCCACAGGGAAGCTGCTAGCCGGGAATTCTCTGCCTGGTTCTACCCGCTGCCCGGAACGCTACGCAGGGCAAAAGCGATTCTCGTCCTCCGTGCTTGCTTTTTCTCAGAAAGAGCCGTGGTGTGCGTTTTCGCCGGAAAACGCGTTTTCGGCCGAAAACGTGTACGTTTGCACTTCCCCGCCACAGGGAAGCTGCTAGCCGGGAATTCTCTGCCTCGTTCTACCCGCTGCCCGGAACGCTACGCAGGGCAAAAGCGATTCTCGTCCTCCGTGCTTGCTTTTTCTCAGAAAGAGCCGTGGTGTGCGTTTTCGCCGAAAACACGTTTTTGGCAGAAAACGTGTACGTTTGCACTTCCCAGCCACAGGGAAGCTGCTAGCCGGGAATTCTCTGCCTGGTTCTACCCGCTGCCCGGAACGCTACGCAGGGCAAAAGCGATTCTCGTCCTCCGTGCTTGCTTTTTCTCAGAAAGAGCCGTGGTGTGCGTTTTCGCCGGAAAATGCGTTTTCGGCCGAAAACGTGTACGTTTGCACTTCCCCGCCACAGGGAAGCTGCTAGCCGGGAATTCTCTGCCTGGTTCTACCCGCTGCCCGGAACGCTACGCAGGGCAAAAGCGATTCTCGTCCTCCGTGCTTGCTTTTTCTCAGAAAGAGCCGTGGTGTGCGTTTTCGCCGGAAAACGCGTTTTCGGCCGAAAACGTGTACGTTAGCACTTCCCAGCCACAGGGAAGCTGCTAGCCGGGAATTCTCTGCCTGGTTCTACCCGCTGCCCGGAACGCTACGCAGGGCAAAAGCGATTCTCGTCCTCCGTGCTTGCTTTTTCTCAGAAAGAGCCGTGGTGTGCGTTTTCGCCGGAAAACGCGTTTTCGGCCGAAAACGTGTACGTTTGCACTTCCCCGCCTCAGGGAAGGCGATAGCCGTGAATTCTCTGCCTGGTTCTACCCGCTGCCCGGAACGCTACGCAGGGCAAAAGCGATTCTCGTCCTCCGTGCTTGCTTTTTCTCAGAAAGAGCCGTGGTGTGCGTTTTCGCCGAAAACACGTTTTTGGCAGAAAACGTGTACGTTTGCACTTCCCAGCCACAGGGAAGGTGCTAGCCGGGAATTCTCTGCCTGGTTCTACCCGCTGCCCGGAACGCTACGCAGGGCAAAAGCGATTCTCGTCCTCCGTGCTTGCTTTTTCTCAGAAAGAGCCGTTGTGTACTTTTTCGCCGAAAACGCGTTTTTGGCCGAAAACGTGTACGTTTGCACTTCCCCGCCACAGGGAAGCTGCTAGCCGGGAATTCTCTGCCTGGTTCTACCCGCTGCCCGGAACGCTACGCAGGGCAAAAGCGATTCTCGTCCTCCGTGCTTGCTTTTTCTCAGAAAGAGCCGTGGTGTGCGTTTTCGCCGGAAAACGCGTTTTCGGCCGAAAACGTGTACGTTTGCACTTCCCCGCCACAGGGAAGCTGCTAGCCGGGAATTCTCTGCCTGGTTCTACCCGCTGCCTGGAACGCTACGCAGGGCAAAAGCGATTCTCGTCCTCCGTGCTTGCTTTTTCTCAGAAAGAGCCGTTGTGTGCGTTTTCGCCGGAAAACGCGTTTTTGGCCGAAAACGTGTACGTTTGCACTTCCCCGCCACAGGGAAGCTGCTAGCCGGGAATTCTCTGCCTGGTTCTACCCGCTGCCCGGAACGCTACGCAGGGCAAAAGCGATTCTCGTCCTCCGTGCTTGCTTTTTCTCAGAAAGAGCCGTGGTGTGCGTTTTCGCCGGAAAACGCGTTTTCGGCCGAAAACGTGTACGTTTGCACTTCCCCGCCACAGGGAAGCTGCTAGCCGGGAATTCTCTGCCTGGTTCTACCCGCTGCCCGGAACGCTACGCAGGGCAAAAGCGATTCTCGTCCTCCGTGCTTGCTTTTTCTCAGAAAGAGCCGTGGTGTGCGTTTTCGCCGGAAAACGCGTTTTCGGCCGAAAACGTGTACGTTTGCACTTCCCCGCCACAGGGAAGCTGCTAGCCGGGAATTCTCTGCCTGGTTCTACCCGCTGCCCGGAACGCTACGCAGGGCAAAAGCGATTCTCGTCCTCCGTGCTTGCTTTTTCTCAGAAAGAGCCGTGGTGTGCTTTTTCGCCGGAAAACGCGTTTTCGGCCGAAAACGTGTACGTTTGCACTTCCCCGCCACAGGGAAGCTGCTAGCCGGGAATTCTCTGCCTGGTTCTACCCGCTGCCCGGAACGCTACGCAGGGCAAAAGCGATTCTCGTCCTCGTGCTTGCTTTTTCTCAGAAAGAGCCGTGGTGTGCGTTTTCGCCGGAAAACGCGTTTTCGGCCGAAAACGTGTACGTTTGCACTTCCCC
Organism: Athene noctua; assembly: GCF_965140245.1. Lineage (NCBI taxonomy): Eukaryota > Metazoa > Chordata > Aves > Strigiformes > Strigidae > Athene > Athene noctua. The sequence goes on along the minus strand of NW_027437655.1, from coordinate 81,684 downwards.
GCCACAGGGAAGCTGCTAGCCGGGAATTCTCTGCCTGGTTCTACCCGCTGCCCGGAACGCTACGCAGGGCAAAAGCGATTCTCGTCCTCCGTGCTTGCTTTTTCTCAGAAAGAGCCGTGGTGTGCGTTTTCGCCGGAAAACGCGTTTTCGGCCGAAAACGTGTACGTTTGCACTTCCCCGCCACAGGGAAGCTGCTAGCCGGGAATTCTCTGCCTGGTTCTACCCGCTGCCCGGAACGCTACGCAGGGCAAAAGCGATTCTCGTCCTCCGTGCTTGCTTTTTCTCAGAAAGAGCCGTGGTGTGCGTTTTCGCCGGAAAACGCGTTTTCGGCCGAAAACGTGTACGTTAGCACTTCCCCGCCACAGGGAAGCTGCTAGCCGGGAATTCTCTGCCTGGTTCTACCCGCTGCCCGGAACGCTACGCAGGGCAAAAGCGATTCTCGTCCTCCGTGCTTGCTTTTTCTCAGAAAGAGCCGTGGTGTGCGTTTTCGCCGGAAAACGCGTTTTCGGCCGAAAACGTGTACGTTAGCACTTCCCAGCCACAGGGAAGCTGCTAGCCGGGAATTCTCTGCCTGGTTCTACCCGCTGCCCGGAACGCTACGCAGGGCAAAAGCGATTCTCGTCCTCCGTGCTTGCTTTTTCTCAGAAAGAGCCGTGGTGTGCGTTTTCGCCGGAAAACGCGTTTTCGGCCGAAAACGTGTACGTTTGCACTTCCCCGCCACAGGGAAGCTGCTAGCCGGGAATTCTCTGCCTGGTTCTACCCGCTGCCCGGAACGCTACGCAGGGCAAAAGCGATTCTCGTCCTCCGTGCTTGCTTTTTCTCAGAAAGAGCCGTGGTGTGCGTTTTCGCCGGAAAACGCGTTTTCGGCCGAAAACGTGTACGTTTGCACTTCCCCGCCACAGGGAAGGTGATAGCCGTGAATTCTCTGCCTGGTTCTACCCGCTGCCCGGAACGCTACGCAGGGCAAAAGCGATTATCGTCCTCCGTGCTTGCTTTTTCTCAGAAAGAGCCGTGGTGTGCGTTTTCGCCGAAAACACGTTTTTGGCAGAAAACGTGTACGTTTGCACTTCCCAGCCACAGGGAAGGTGCTAGCCGGGAATTCTCTGCCTGGTTCTACCCGCTGCCCGGAACGCTACGCAGGGCAAAAGCGATTCTCGTCCTCCGTGCTTGCTTTTTCTCAGAAAGAGCCGTTGTGTGCTTTTTCGCCGAAAACGCGTTTTTGGCCGAAAACGTGTACGTTTGCACTTCCCAGCCACAGGAAAGCTGCTAGCCGGGAATTCTCTGCCTGGTTCTACCCGCTGCCCGGAACGCTACGCAGGGCAAAAGCGATTCTCGTCCTCCGTGCTTGCTTTTTCTCAGAAAGAGCCGTGGTGTGCGTTTTCGCCGGAAAACGCGTTTTCGGCCGAAAACGTGTACGTTTGCACTTCCCGGCCACAGGGAGGCTGCTAGCCGGGAATTCTCTGCCTGGTTCTACCCGCTGCCCGGAACGCTACGCAGGGCAAAAGCGATTCTCGTCCTCCGTGCTTGCTTTTTCTCAGAAAGAGCCGTGGTGTGCGTTTTCGCCGGAAAACGCGTTTTCGGCCGAAAACGTGTACGTTAGCACTTCCCAGCCACAGGGAAGCTGCTAGCCGGGAATTCTCTGCCTGGTTCTACCCGCTGCCCGGAACGCTACGCAGGGCAAAAGCGATTCTCGTCCTCCGTGCTTGCTTTTTCTCAGAAAGAGCCGTGGTGTGCGTTTTCGCCGGAAAACGCGTTTTCGGCCGAAAACGTGTACGTTTGCACTTCCCCGCCACAGGGAAGCTGCTAGCCGGGAATTCTCTGCCTGGTTCTACCCGCTGCCCGGAACGCTACGCAGGGCAAAAGCGATTCTCGTCCTCCGTGCTTGCTTTTTCTCAGAAAGAGCCGTGGTGTGCGTTTTCGCCGGAAAACGCGTTTTCGGCCGAAAACGTGTACGTTTGCACTTCCCCGCCACAGGGAAGGTGATAGCCGTGAATTCTCTGCCTGGTTCTACCCGCTGCCCGGAACGCTACGCAGGGCAAAAGCGATTATCGTCCTCCGTGCTTGCTTTTTCTCAGAAAGAGCCGTGGTGTGCGTTTTCGCCGAAAACACGTTTTTGGCAGAAAACGTGTACGTTTGCACTTCCCAGCCACAGGGAAGGTGCTAGCCGGGAATTCTCTGCCTGGTTCTACCCGCTGCCCGGAACGCTACGCAGGGCAAAAGCGATTCTCGTCCTCCGTGCTTGCTTTTTCTCAGAAAGAGCCGTTGTGTGCTTTTTCGCCGAAAACGCGTTTTTGGCCGAAAACGTGTACGTTTGCACTTCCCAGCCACAGGAAAGCTGCTAGCCGGGAATTCTCTGCCTGGTTCTACCCGCTGCCCGGAACGCTACGCAGGGCAAAAGCGATTCTCGTCCTCCGTGCTTGCTTTTTCTCAGAAAGAGCCGTGGTGTGCGTTTTCGCCGGAAAACGCGTTTTCGGCCGAAAACGTGTACGTTTGCACTTCCCGGCCACAGGGAGGCTGCTAGCCGGGAATTCTCTGCCTGGTTCTACCCGCTGCCCGGAACGCTACGCAGGGCAAAAGCGATTCTCGTCCTCCGTGCTTGCTTTTTCTCAGAAAGAGCCGTGGTGTGCGTTTTCGCCGGAAAAAGCGTTTTCGGCCGAAAACGTGTACGTTTGCACTTCCCCGCCACAGGGAAGCTGCTAGCCGGGAATTCTCTGCCTGGTTCTACCCGCTGCCCGGAACGGTACGCAGGGCAAAAGCGATTCTCGTCCTCCGTGCTTGCTTTTTCTCAGAAAGAGCCGTGGTGTGCGTTTTCTCCGGAAAACGCGTTTTTTGGCCGAAAACGTGTACGTTTGCACTTCCCCGCCACAGGGAAGCTGCTAGCCGGGAATTCTCTGCCTGGTTCTACCCGCTGCCCGGAACGCTACGCAGGGCAAAAGCGATTCTCGTCCTCCGTGCTTGCTTTTTCTCAGAAAGAGCCGTGGTGTGCGTTTTCGCCGGAAAACGCGTTTTCGGCCGAAAACGTGTACGTTTGCACTTCCCCGCCACAGGGAAGCTGCTAGCCGGGAATTCTCTGCCTGGTTCTACCCGCTGCCCGGAACGCTACGCAGGGCAAAAGCGATTCTCGTCCTCCGTGCTTGCTTTTTCTCAGAAAGAGCCGTGGTGTGCGTTTTCGCCGGAAAACGCGTTTTCGGCCGAAAACGTGTACGTTTGCACTTCCCCGCTACAGGGAAGCGGCTAGCCGGGAATTCTCTGCCTGGTTCTACCCGCTGCCCGGAACGCTACGCAGGGCAAAAGCGATTCTCGTCCTCCGTGCTTGCTTTTTCTCAGAAAGAGCCGTGGTGTGCGTTTTCGCCGAAAACGCGTTTTCGGCCGAAAACGTGTACGTTTGCACTTCCCCGCCACAGGGAAGCTGCTAGCCGGGAATTCTCTGCCTGGTTCTACCCGCTGCCCGTTACGCTACGCAGGGCAAAAGCGATTCTCGTCCTCCGTGCTTGCTTTTTCTCAGAAAGAGCCGTGGTGTGCGTTTTCGCCGGAAAACGCGTTTTCGGCCGAAAACGTGTACGTTTGCACTTCCCCGCCACAGGGAAGCTGCTAGCCGGGAATTCTCTGCCTGGTTCTACCCGCTGCCCGGAACGCTACGCAGGGCAAAAGCGATTCTCGTCCTCCGTGCTTGCTTTTTCTCAGAAAGAGCCGTGGTGTGCGTTCTCGCCGGAAAAGGCGTTTTCGGCCGAAAACGTGTACGTTTGCACTTCCCCGCCACAGGGAAGCTGCTAGCCGTGAATTCTCTGCCTGGTTCTACCCGCTGCCCGGAACGCTACGCAGGGCAAAAGCGATTCTCGTCCTCCGTGCTTGCTTTTTCTCAGAAAGAGCCGTGGTGTGCGTTTTCGCCGAAAACGCGTTTTTGGCAGAAAACGTGTACGTTTGCACTTCCCAGCCACAGGGAAGCTGCTAGCCGGGAATTCTCTGCCTGGTTCTACCCGCTGCCCGGAACGCTACGCAGGGCAAAAGCGATTCTCGTCCTCCGTGCTTGCTTTTTCTCAGAAAGAGCCGTGGTGTGCGTTTTCGCCGGAAAACGCGTTTTCGGCCGAAAACTTGTACGTTTGCACTTCCCCGCCACAGGGAAGCTGCTAGCCGGGAATTCTCTGCCTGGTTCTACCCGCTGCCCGGAACGCTACGCAGGGCAAAAGCGATTCTCGTCCTCCGTGCTTGCTTTTTCTCAGAAAGAGCCGTGGTGTGCGTTTTCCCCGGAAAACGCGTTTTCGGCCGAAAACGTGTACGTTTGCACTTCCCCGCCACAGGGAAGCTGCTAGCCGGGAATTCTCTGCCTGGTTCTACCCGCTGCCCGGAACGCTACGCAGGGCAAAAGCGATTCTCGTCCTCCGTGCTTGCTTTTTCTCAGAAAGAGCCGTGGTGTGCGTTTTCGCCATAAACGCGTTTTCGGCCGAAAACGTGTACGTTTCCACTTCCCCGCCACAGGGAAGCTGCTAGCCGGGAATTCTCTGCCTGGTTCTACCCGCTGCCCGGAACGCTACGCAGGGCAAAAGCGATTCTCGTCCTCCGTGCTTGCTTTTTCTCAGCAAGAGCCGTGGTGTGCTTTTTCGCCATAAACGCGTTTTTGGACGAAAACGTGTACGTTTGCACTTCCCCGCCACAGGGAAGCTGCTAGCCGGGAATTCTCTGCCTGGTTCTACCCGCTGCCCGGAACGCTACGCAGGGCAAAAGCGATTCTCGTCCTCCGTGCTTGCTTTTTCTCAGAAAGAGCCGTGGTGTGCGTTTTCGCCGGAAAACGCGTTATCGGCCGAAAACGTGTACGTTTGCACTTCCCCGCCACAGGGAAGCTGCTAGCCGGGAATTCTCTGCCTGGTTCTACCCGCTGCCCGGAACGCTACGCAGGGCAAAAGCGATTCTCGTCCTCCGTGCTTGCTTTTTCTCAGAAAGAGCCGTGGTGTGCTTTTTCGCCATAAACGCGTTTTTGGACGAAAACGTGTACGTTTGCACTTCCCAGCCACAGGGAAGGTGCTAGCCGGGAATTCTCTGCCTGGTTCTACCCGCTGCCCGGAACGCTAGGCAGGGCAAAAGCGATTCTCGTCCTCCGTGCTTGCTTTTTCTCAGAAAGAGCCGTGGTGTGCGTTTTCGCCGGAAAACGCGTTTTCGGCCGAAAACGTGTACGTTTGCACTTCCCCGCCACAGGGAAGCTGCTAGCCGGGAATTCTCTGCCTGGTTCTACCCGCTGCCCGGAACGCTACGCAGGGCAAAAGCGATTCTCGTCCTCCGTGCTTGCTTTTTCTCAGAAAGAGCCGTGGTGTGCGTTTTCGCCGAAAACGCGTTTTTGGCAGAAAACGTGTACGTTTGCACTTCCCAGCCACAGGGAAGCTGCTAGCCGGGAATTCTCTGCCTGGTTCTACCCGCTGCCCGGAACGCTAGGCAGGGCAAAAGCGATTCTCGTCCTCCGTGCTTGCTTTTTCTCAGAAAGAGCCGTGGTGTGCGTTTTCGCCGGAAAACGCGTTTTCGGCCGAAAACGTGTACGTTTGCACTTCCCCGCCACAGGGAAGCTGCTAGCCGGGAATTCTCTGCCTGGTTCTACCCGCTGCCCGGAACGCTACGCAGGGCAAAAGCGATTCTCGTCCTCCGTGCTTGCTTTTTCTCAGAAAGAGCCGTGGTGTGCGTTTTCCCCGGAAAACGCGTTTTCGGCCGAAAACGTGTACGTTTGCACTTCCCAGCCACAGGAAAGCTGCTAGCCGGGAATTCTCTGCCTGGTTCTACCCGCTGCCCGGAACGCTACGCAGGGCAAAAGCGATTCTCGTCCTCCGTGCTTGCTTTTTCTCAGAAAGAGCCGTGGTGTGCGTTTTCCCCGGAAAACGCGTTTTCGGCCGAAAACGTGTACGTTTGCACTTCCCCGCCACAGGGAAGCTGCTAGCCGGGAATTCTCTGCCTGGTTCTACCCGCTGCCCGGAACGCTACGCAGGGCAAAAGCGATTCTCGTCCTCCGTGCTTGCTTTTTCTCAGAAAGAGCCGTGGTGTGCGTTTTCGCCATAAACGCGTTTTCGGCCGAAAACGTGTACGTTTCCACTTCCCCGCCACAGGGAAGCTGCTAGCCGGGAATTCTCTGCCTGGTTCTACCCGCTGCCCGGAACGCTACGCAGGGCAAAAGCGATTCTCGTCCTCCGTGCTTGCTTTTTCTCAGCAAGAGCCGTGGTGTGCTTTTTCGCCATAAACGCGTTTTTGGACGAAAACGTGTACGTTTGCACTTCCCCGCCACAGGGAAGCTGCTAGCCGGGAATTCTCTGCCTGGTTCTACCCGCTGCCCGGAACGCTACGCAGGGCAAAAGCGATTCTCGTCCTCCGTGCTTGCTTTTTCTCAGAAAGAGCCGTGGTGTGCGTTTTCGCCGGAAAACGCGTTATCGGCCGAAAACGTGTACGTTTGCACTTCCCCGCCACAGGGAAGCTGCTAGCCGGGAATTCTCTGCCTGGTTCTACCCGCTGCCCGGAACGCTACGCAGGGCAAAAGCGATTCTCGTCCTCCGTGCTTGCTTTTTCTCAGCAAGAGCCGTGGTGTGCTTTTTCGCCATAAACGCGTTTTTGGACGAAAACGTGTACGTTTGCACTTCCCAGCCACAGGGAAGGTGCTAGCCGGGAATTCTCTGCCTGGTTCTACCCGCTGCCCGGAACGCTACGCAGGGCAAAAGCGATTCTCGTCCTCCGTGCTTGCTTTTTCTCAGAAAGAGCCGTGGTGTGCGTTTTCGCCGGAAAACGCGTTTTCGGCCGAAAACGTGTACGTTTGCACTTCCCCGCCACAGGGAAGCTGCTAGCCGGGAATTCTCTGCCTGGTTCTACCCGCTGCCCGGAACGCTACGCAGGGCAAAAGCGATTCTCGTCCTCCGTGCTTGCTTTTTCTCAGAAAGAGCCGTGGTGTGCGTTTTCGCCGGAAAACGCGTTTTCGGCCGAAAACGTGTACGTTTGCACTTCCCGGCCACAGGGAAGCTGCTAGCCGGGAATTCTCTACCTGGTTCTACCCGCTGCCCGGAACGCTACGCAGGGCAAAAGCGATTCTCGTCCTCCGTGCTTGCTTTTTCTCAGAAAGAGCCGTGGTGTGCGTTTTCGCCGGAAAATGCGTTTTCGGCCGAAAACGTGTACGTTTGCACTTCCCCGCCACAGGGAAGCTGCTAGCCGGGAATTCTCTGCCTGGTTCTACCCGCTGCCCGGAACGCTACGCAGGGCAAAAGCGATTCTCGTCCTCCGTGCTTGCTTTTTCTCAGAAAGAGCCGTGGTGTGCGTTTTCGCCGAAAACGCGTTTTTCGGCCGAAAACGTGTACGTTTGCACTTCCCCGCCACAGGGAAGCTGCTAGCCGGGAATTCTCTGCCTGGTTCTACCCTCTGCCCGGAACGCTACGCAGGGCAAAAGCGATTCTCGTCCTCCGTGCTTGCTTTTTCTCAGAAAGAGCCGTGGTGTGCGTTTTCGCCGGAAAACGCGTTTTCGGCCGAAAACGTGTACGTTTGCACTTCCCCGCCACAGGGAAGCTGCTAGACGGGAATTCTCTGCCTGGTTCTACCCGCTGCCCGGAACGCTACGCAGGGCAAAAGCGATTATCGTCCTCCGTGCTTGCTTTTTCTCAGAAAGAGCCGTGGTGTGCGTTTTCGCCGAAAACACGTTTTTGGCAGAAAACGTGTACGTTTGCACTTCCCCGCCACAGGGAAGCTGCTAGCCGGGAATTCTCTGCCTGGTTCTACCCGCTGCCCGGAACGCTACGCAGGGCAAAAGCGATTCTCGTCCTCCGTGCTTGCTTTTTCTCAGAAAGAGCCGTTGTGTGCTTTTTCGCCGAAAACGCGTTTTCGGCCGAAAACGTGTACGTTTGCACTTCCCAGCCACAGGAAAGCTGCTAGCCGGGAATTCTCTGCCTGGTTCTACCCGCTGCCCGGAACGCTACGCAGGGCAAAAGCGATTCTCGTCCTCCGTGCTTGCTTTTTCTCAGAAAGAGCCGTGGTGTGCGTTTTCGCCGGAAAACGCGTTTTCGGCCGAAAACGTGTACGTTTGCACTTCCCCGCCACAGGGAAGGTGCTAGCCGGGAATTCTCTGCCTGGTTCTACCCGCTGCCCGGAACGCTACGCAGGGCAAAAGCGATTCTCGTCCTCCGTGCTTGCTTTTTCTCAGAAAGAGCCGTGGTGTGCGTTTTCGCCGGAAAACGCGTTTTCGGCCGAAAACGTGTACGTTTGCACTTCCCCGCCACAGGGAACCTGCTAGCCGTGAATTCTCTGCCTGGTTCTACCCGCTGCCCGGAACGCTACGCAGGGCAAAAGCGATTCTCGTCCTCCGTGCTTGCTTTTTCTCAGAAAGAGCCGTGGTGTGCGTTTTCGCCGGAAAACGCGTTTTCGGCCGAAAACGTGTACGTTTGCACTTCCCGGCCACAGGGAGGCTGCTAGCCGGGAATTCTCTGCCTGGTTCTACCCGCTGCCCGGAACGCTACGCAGGGCAAAAGCGATTCTCGTCCTCCGTGCTTGCTTTTTCTCAGAAAGAGCCGTGGTGTGCGTTTTCGCCGGAAAACGCGTTTTCGGCCGAAAACGTGTACGTTTGCACTTCCCCGCCACAGGGAAGCTGCTAGCCGGGAATTCTCTGCCTGGTTCTACCCGCTGCCCGGAACGCTACGCAGGGCAAAAGCGATTCTCGTCCTCCGTGCTTGCTTTTTCTCAGAAAGAGCCGTGGTGTGCGTTTTCGCCGGAAAACGCGTTTTCGGCCGAAAACGTGTACGTTTGCACTTCCCCGCCACAGGGAAGCTGCTAGCCGGGAATTCTCTGCCTGGTTCTACCCGCTGCCCGGAACGCTACGCAGGGCAAAAGCGATTCTCGTCCTCCGTGCTTGCTTTTTCTCAGAAAGAGCCGTGGTGTGCTTTTTCGCCGAAAACGCGTTTTTGGCCGAAAACGTGTACGTTTGCACTTCCCAGCCACAGGGAAGCTGCTAGCAGGGAATTCTCTGCCTGGTTCTACCCGCTGCCCGGAACGCTACGCAGGGCAAAAGCGATTCTCGTCCTCCGTGCTTGCTTTTTCTCAGAAAGAGCCGTGGTGTGCGTTTTCGCCGGAAAACGCGTTTTCGGCCGAAAACGTGTACGTTTGCACTTCCCCGCCACAGGGAAGGTGATAGCCGTGAATTCTCTGCCTGGTTCTACCCGCTGCCCGGAACGCTACGCAGGGCAAAAGCGATTCTCGTCCTCCGTGCTTGCTTTTTCTCAGAAAGAGCCGTGGTGTGCTTTTTCGCCGGAAAACGCGTTTTCGGCCGAAAACGTGTACGTTTGCACTTCCCCGCCACAGGGAAGCTGCTAGCCGGGAATTCTCTGCCTGGTTCTACCCGCTGCCCGGAACGGTACGCAGGGCAAAAGCGATTCTCGTCCTCCGTGCTTGCTTTTTCTCAGAAAGAGCCGTGGTGTGCGTTTTCCGCGGAAAACGCGTTTTCGGCCGAAAACGTGTACGTTTGCACTTCCCCGCCACAGGGAAGCTGCTAGCCGGGAATTCTCTGCCTGGTTCTACCCGCTGCCCGGAACGCTACGCAGGGCAAAAGCGATTCTCGTCCTCCGTGCTTGCTTTTTCTCAGAAAGAGCCGTGGTGTGCTTTTTTTCGCCGAAAACGCGTTTTTGGCCGAAAACGTGTACGTTTGCACTTCCCAGCCACAGGGAAGCTGCTAGCCGGGAATTCTCTGCCTGGTTCTACCCGCTGCCCGGAACGCTACGCAGGGCAAAAGCGATTCTCGTCCTCCGTGCTTGCTTTTTCTCAGAAAGAGCCGTGGTGTGCGTTTTCGCCGGAAAACGCGTTTTCGGCCGAAAACCTGTACGTTTGCACTTCCCCGCCACAGGGAAGCTGCTAGCCGGGAATTCTCTGCCTGGTTCTACCCGCTGCCCGGAACGCTACGCAGGGCAAAAGCGATTCTCGTCCTCCGTGCTTGCTTTTTCTCAGAAAGAGCCGTGGTGTGCGTTTTCGCCGGAAAACGCGTTTTCGGCCGAAAACGTGTACGTTTGCACTTCCCCGCCACAGGGAAGCTGCTAGCCGGGAATTCTCTGCCTGGTTCTACCCGCTGCCCGGAACGCTACGCAGGGCAAAAGCGATTCTCGTCCTCGTGCTTGCTTTTTCTCAGAAAGAGCCGTGGTGTGCGTTTTCGCCGGAAAACGCGTTTTCGGCCGAAAACGTGTACGTTTGCACTTCCCAGCCGCAGGGAAGCTGCTAGCCGGGAATTCTCTGCCTGGTTCTACCCGCTGCCCGGAACGCTACGCAGGGCAAAAGCGATTCTCGTCCTCCGTGCTTGCTTTTTCTCAGAAAGAGCCGTGGTGTGCGTTTTCGCCGGAAAACGCGTTTTCGGCCGAAAACGTGTACGTTTGCACTTCCCCGCCACAGGGAAGCTGCTAGCCGGGAATTCTCTGCCTGGTTCTACCCGCTGCCCGGAACGCTACGCAGGGCAAAAGCGATTCTCGTCCTCCGTGCTTGCTTTTTCTCAGAAATAGCCGTGGTGTGCGTTTTCGCCGGAAAACGCGTTTTCGGCCGAAAACGTGTACGTTTGCACTTCCCCGCCACAGGGAAGCTGCTAGCCGGGAATTCTCTGCCTGGTTCTACCCGCTGCCCGGAACGCTACGCAGGGCAAAAGCGATTCTCGTCCTCCGTGCTTGCTTTTTCTCAGAAAGAGCCGTGGTGTGCGTTTTCGCCGGAAAACGCGTTTTCGGCCGAAAACGTGTACGTTAGCACTTCCCAGCCACAGGGAAGCTGCTAGCCGGGAATTCTCTGCCTGGTTCTACCCGCTGCCCGGAACGCTACGCAGGGCAAAAGCGATTCTCGTCCTCCGTGCTTGCTTTTTCTCAGAAAGAGCCGTGGTGTGCGTTTTCGCCGGAAAACGCGTTTTCGGCCGAAAACGTGTACGTTTGCACTTCCCCGCCACAGGGAAGGTGATAGCCGTGAATTCTCTGCCTGGTTCTACCCGCTGCCCGGAACGCTACGCAGGGCAAAAGCGATTCTCGTCCTCCGTGCTTGCTTTTTCTCAGAAAGAGCCGTGGTGTGCGTTTTCGCCGAAAACACGTTTTTGGCAGAAAACCTGTACGTTTGCACTTCCCAGCCACAGGGAAGGTGCTAGCCGGGAATTCTCTGCCTGGTTCTACCCGCTGCCCGGAACGCTACGCAGGGCAAAAGCGATTCTCGTCCTCCGTGCTTGCTTTTTCTCAGAAAGAGCCGTTGTGTGCTTTTTCGCCGAAAACGCGTTTTCGGCCGAAAACGTGTACGTTTGCACTTCCCCGCCACAGGGAAGCTGCTAGCCGGGAATTCTCTGCCTGGTTCTACCCGCTGCCCGGAACGCTACGCAGGGCAAAAGCGATTCTCGTCCTCCGTGCTTGCTTTTTCTCAGAAAGAGCCGTGGTGTGCGTTTTCGCCGGAAAACGCGTTTTCGGCCGAAAACGTGTACGTTTGCACTTCCCCGCCACAGGGAAGCTGCTAGCCGGGAATTCTCTGCCTGGTTCTACCCGCTGCCCGGAACGCTACGCAGGGCAAAAGCGATTCTCGTCCTCCGTGCTTGCTTTTTCTCAGAAAGAGCCGTCGTGTGCGTTTTCGCCGGAAAATGCGTTTTCGGCCGAAAACGTGTACGTTTGCACTTCCCAGCCACAGGGAAGCTGCTAGCCGGGAATTCTCTGCCTGGTTCTACCCGCTGCCCGGAACGCTACGCAGGGCAAAAGCGATTCTTGTCCTCCGTGCTTGCTTTTTCTCAGAAAGAGCCGTGGTGTGCGTTTTCGCCGGAAAACGCGTTTTCGGCCGAAAACGTGTACGTTTGCACTTCCCCGCCACAGGGAAGCTGCTAGCCGGGAATTCTCTGCCTGGTTCTACCCGCTGCCCGGAACGCTACGCAGGGCAAAAGCGATTCTCGTCCTCCGTGCTTGCTTTTTCTCAGAAAGAGCCGTGGTGTGCGTTTTCTCCGGAAAACGCGTTTTTTGGCCGAAAACGTGTACGTTTGCACTTCCCCGCCACAGGGAAGCTGCTAGCCGGGAATTCTCTGCCTGGTTCTACCCGCTGCCCGGAACGCTACGCAGGGCAAAAGCGATTCTCGTCCTCCGTGCTTGCTTTTTCTCAGAAAGAGCCGTGGTGTGCGTTTTCGCCGGAAAACGCGTTTTCGGCCGAAAACGTGTACGTTTGCACTTCCCCGCCACAGGGAAGCTGCTAGCCGGGAATTCTCTGCCTGGTTCTACCCGCTGCCCGGAACGCTACGCAGGGCAAAAGCGATTCTCGTCCTCCGTGCTTGCTTTTTCTCAGAAAGAGCCGTGGTGTGCGTTTTCGCCGGAAAACGCGTTTTCGGCCGAAAACGTGTACGTTTGCACTTCCCCGCCACAGGGAAGCTGCTAGCCGGGAATTCTCTGCCTGGTTCTACCCGCTGCCCGGAACGCTACGCAGGGCAAAAGCGATTCTCGTCCTCCGTGCTTGCTTTTTCTCAGAAAGAGCCGTGGTGTGCGTTTTCGCCGAAAACGCGTTTTTGGCAGAAAACGTGTACGTTTGCACTTCCCAGCCACAGGGAAGCTGCTAGCCGGGAATTCTCTGCCTGGTTCTACCCGCTGCCCGGAACGCTAGGCAGGGCAAAAGCGATTCTCGTCCTCCGTGCTTGCTTTTTCTCAGAAAGAGCCGTGGTGTGCGTTTTCGCCGGAAAACGCGTTTTCGGCCGAAAACGTGTACGTTTGCACTTCCCCGCCACAGGGAAGCTGCTAGCCGGGAATTCTCTGCCTGGTTCTACCCGCTGCCCGGAACGCTACGCAGGGCAAAAGCGATTCTCGTCCTCCGTGCTTGCTTTTTCTCAGAAAGAGCCGTGGTGTGCGTTTTCCCCGGAAAACGCGTTTTCGGCCGAAAACGTGTACGTTTGCACTTCCCCGCCACAGGGAAGCTGCTAGCCGGGAATTCTCTGCCTGGTTCTACCCGCTGCCCGGAACGCTACGCAGGGCAAAAGCGATTCTCGTCCTCCGTGCTTGCTTTTTCTCAGAAAGAGCCGTGGTGTGCGTTTTCGCCGAAAACGCGTTTTCGGCCGAAAACGTGTACGTTTGCACTTCCCCGCCACAGGGAAGCTGCTAGCCGGGAATTCTCTGCCTGGTTCTACCCGCTGCCCGGAACGCTACGCAGGGCAAAAGCGATTCTCGTCCTCCGTGCTTGCTTTTTCTCAGAAAGAGCCGTTGTGTGCTTTTTCGCCGAAAACGCGTTTTTGGCCGAAAACGTGTACGTTTGCACTTCCCAGCCACAGGGAAGCTGCTAGCCGGGAATTCTCTGCCTGGTTCTACCCGCTGCCCGGAACGCTACGCAGGGCAAAAGCGATTCTCGTCCTCCGTGCTTGCTTTTTCTCAGAAAGAGCCGTGGTGTGCGTTTTCGCCGGAAAACGCGTTTTCGGCCGAAAACGTGTACGTTTGCACTTCCCCGCCACAGGGAAGCTGCTAGCCGGGAATTCTCTGCCTGGTTCTACCCGCTGCCCGGAACGCTACGCAGGGCAAAAGCGATTCTCGTCCTCCGTGCTTGCTTTTTCTCAGAAAGAGCCGTGGTGTGCGTTTTCGCCGGAAAACGCGTTTTCGGCCGAAAACGTGTACGTTTGCACTTCCCGGCCACAGGGAAGCTGCTAGCCGGGAATTCTCTGCCTGGTTCTACCCGCTGCCCGGAACGCTACGCAGGGCAAGAGCGATTCTCGTCCTCCGTGCTTGCTTTTTCTCAGAAAGAGCCGTTGTGTGCTTTTTCGCCGAAAACGCGTTTTTGGCCGAAAACGTGTACGTTTGCACTTCCCAGCCACAGGGAAGCTGCTAGCCGGGAATTCTCTGCCTGGTTCTACCCGCTGCCCGGAACGCTAGGCAGGGCAAAAGCGATTCTCGTCCTCCGTGCTTGCTTTTTCTCAGAAAGAGCCGTGGTGTGCGTTTTCGCCGGAAAACGCGTTTTCGGCCGAAAACGTGTACGTTTGCACTTCCCCGCCACAGGGAAGCTGCTAGCCGGGAATTCTCTGCCTGGTTCTACCCGCTGCCCGGAACGCTACGCAGGGCAAAAGCGATTCTCGTCCTCCGTGCTTGCTTTTTCTCAGAAAGAGCCGTGGTGTGCGTTTTCCCCGGAAAACGCGTTTTCGGCCGAAAACGTGTACGTTTGCACTTCCCCGCCACAGGGAAGCTGCTAGCCGGGAATTCTCTGCCTGGTTCTACCCGCTGCCCGGAACGCTACGCAGGGCAAAAGCGATTCTCGTCCTCCGTGCTTGCTTTTTCTCAGAAAGAGCCGTGGTGTGCGTTTTCGCCGAAAACGCGTTTTCGGCCGAAAACGTGTACGTTTGCACTTCCCCGCCACAGGGAAGCTGCTAGCCGGGAATTCTCTGCCTGGTTCTACCCGCTGCCCGGAACGCTACGCAGGGCAAAAGCGATTCTCGTCCTCCGTGCTTGCTTTTTCTCAGAAAGAGCCGTTGTGTGCTTTTTCGCCGAAAACGCGTTTTTGGCCGAAAACGTGTACGTTTGCACTTCCCAGCCACAGGGAAGCTGCTAGCCGGGAATTCTCTGCCTGGTTCTACCCGCTGCCCGGAACGCTACGCAGGGCAAAAGCGATTCTCGTCCTCCGTGCTTGCTTTTTCTCAGAAAGAGCCGTGGTGTGCGTTTTCGCCGGAAAACGCGTTTTCGGCCGAAAACGTGTACGTTTGCACTTCCCCGCCACAGGGAAGCTGCTAGCCGGGAATTCTCTGCCTGGTTCTACCCGCTGCCCGGAACGCTACGCAGGGCAAAAGCGATTCTCGTCCTCCGTGCTTGCTTTTTCTCAGAAAGAGCCGTGGTGTGCGTTTTCGCCGGAAAACGCGTTTTCGGCCGAAAACGTGTACGTTTGCACTTCCCCGCCACAGGGAAGCTGCTAGCCGGGAATTCTCTGCCTGGTTCTACCCGCTGCCCGGAACGCTACGCAGGGCAAGAGCGATTCTCGTCCTCCGTGCTTGCTTTTTCTCAGAAAGAGCCGTTGTGTGCTTTTTCGCCGAAAACGCGTTTTTGGCCGAAAACGTGTACGTTTGCACTTCCCAGCCACAGGGAAGCTGCTAGCCGGGAATTCTCTGCCTGGTTCTACCCGCTGCCCGGAACGCTACGCAGGGCAAAAGCGATTCTTGTCCTCCGTGCTTGCTTTTTCTCAGAAAGAGCCGTGGTGTGCGTTTTCGCCGGAAAACGCGTTTTCGGCCGAAAACGTGTACGTTTGCACTTCCCCGCCACAGGGAAGCTGCTAGCCGAGAATTCTCTGCCTGGTTCTACCCGCTGCCCGGAACGCTACGCAGGGCAAAAGCGATTCTCGTCCTCCGTGCTTGCTTTTTCTCAGAAAGAGCCGTGGTGTGCTTTTTCGCCGGAAAACGCGTTTTCGGCCGAAAACGTGTACGTTTGCACTTCCCCGCCACAGGGAAGCTGCTAGCCGGGAATTCTCTGCCTGGTTCTACCCGCTGCCCGGAACGCTAGGCAGGGAAAAGCGATTCTCGTCCTCCGTGCTTGCTTTTTCTCAGAAAGAGCCGTGGTGTGCGTTTTCGCCGGAAAACGCGTTTTCGGCCGAAAACGTGTACGTTTCCACTTCCCCGCCACAGGGAAGCTGCTAGCCGGGAATTCTCTGCCTGGTTCTACCCGCTGCCCGGAACGCTACGCAGGGCAAAAGCGATTCTCGTCCTCCGTGCTTGCTTTTTCTCAGAAAGAGCCGTGGTGTGCGTTTTCGCCGGAAAACGCGTTTTCGGCCGAAAACGTGTACGTTTGCACTTCCCCGCCACAGGGAAGCTGCTAGCCGGGAATTCTCTGCCTGATTCTACCCGCTGCCCGGAACGCTACGCAGGGCAAAAGCGATTCTCGTCCTCCGTGCTTGCTTTTTCTCAGAAAGAGCCGTGGTGTGCGTTTTCGCCGGAAAACGCGTTTTCGGCCGAAAACGTGTACGTTTGCACTTCCCCGCCACAGGGAAGCGGCTAGCCGGAAATTCTCTGCCTGGTTCTACCCGCTGCCCGGAACGCTACGCAGGGCAAAAGCGATTCTCGTCCTCCGTGCTTGCTTTTTCTCAGAAAGAGCCGTGGTGTGCGTTTTTGCCGAAAACGCGTTTTCGGCCGAAAACGTGTACGTTTGCACTTCCCAGCCACAGGGAAGCTGCTAGCCGGGAATTCTCTGCCTGGTTCTACCCGCTGCCCGGAACGCTACGCAGGGCAAAAGCGATTCTCGTCCTCCGTGCTTGCTTTTTCTCAGAAAGAGCCGTGGTGTGCGTTTTCGCCGGAAAACGAGTTTTCGGCCGAAAACGTGTACGTTTGCACTTCCCCGCCACAGGGAAGGTGCTAGCCGGGAATTCTCTGCCTGGTTCTACCCGCTGCCCGGAACGCTACGCAGGGCAAAAGCGATTCTCGTCCTCCGTGCTTGCTTTTTCTCAGAAAGAGCCGTGGTGTGCGTTTTCGCCGGAAAACGCGTTTTCGGCCGAAAACGTGTACGTTTGCACTTCCCGGCCACAGGGAAGCTGCTAGCCGGGAATTCTCTGCCTGGTTCTACCCGCTGCCCGGAACGCTACGCAGGGCAAAAGCGATTCTCGTCCTCCGTGCTTGCTTTTTCTCAGAAAGAGCCGTGGTGTGCGTTTTCGCCGGAAAACGCGTTTTCGGCCGAAAACGTGTACGTTTGCACTTCCCCGCCACAGGGAAGCTGCTAGCCGGGAATTCTCTGCCTGGTTCTACCCGCTGCCCGGAACGCTACGCAGGGCAAAAGCGATTCTCGTCCTCCGTGCTTGCTTTTTCTCAGAAAGAGCCGTGGTGTGCGTTTTCCCCGGAAAACGCGTTTTCGGCCGAAAACGTGTACGTTTGCACTTCCCCGCCACAGGGAAGCTGCTAGCCGGGAATTCTCTGCCTGGTTCTACCCGCTGCCCGGAACGCTACGCAGGGCAAAAGCGATTCTCGTCCTCCGTGCTTGCTTTTTCTCAGAAAGAGCCGTTGTGTGCTTTTTCGCCGAAAACGCGTTTTTGGCCGAAAACGTGTACGTTTGCACTTCCCAGCCACAGGAAAGCTGCTAGCCGGGAATTCTCTGCCTGGTTCTACCCGCTGCCCGGAACGCTACGCAGGGCAAAAGCGATTCTCGTCCTCCGTGCTTGCTTTTTCTCAGAAAGAGCCGTTGTGTGCTTTTTCGCCGAAAACGCGTTTTTTGGCCGAAAACGTGTACGTTTGCACTTCCCGGCCACAGGGAAGCTGCTAGCCGGGAATTCTCTGCCTGGTTCTACCCGCTGCCCGGAACGCTACGCAGGGCAAAAGCGATTCTCGTCCTCCGTGCTTGCTTTTTCTCAGAAAGAGCCGTGGTGTGCGTTTTCGCCGGAAAACGCGTTTTCGGCCGAAAACATGTACGTTTGCACTTCCCCGCCACAGGGAAGCTGCTAGCCGGGAATTCTCTGCCTGGTTCTACCCGCTGCCCGGAACGCTACGCAGGGCAAAAGCGATTCTCGTCCTCCGTGCTTGCTTTTTCTCAGAAAGAGCCGTGGTGTGCGTTTTCTCCGAAAACGCGTTTTTTGGCCGAAAACGTGTACGTTTGCACTTCCCGGCCACAGGGAAGCTGCTAGCCGGGAATTCTCTGCCTGGTTCTACCCGCTGCCCGGAACGCTACGCAGGGCAAAAGCGGTTCTCGTCCTCCGTGCTTGCTTTTTCTCAGAAAGAGCCGTGGTGTGCGTTTTCGCCGGAAAACGCGTTTTCGGCCGAAAACGTGTACGTTTGCACTTCCCCGCCACAGGGAAGCTGCTAGCCGGGAATTCTCTGCCTGGTTCTACCCGCTGCCCGGAAGGCTACGCATGGCAAAAGCGATTCTCGTCCTCCGTGCTTGCTTTGTCTCAGCAAGAGCCGTGGTGTACTTTTTCGCCATAAACGCGTTTTTGGACGAAAACGTGTACGTTTGCACTTCCCAGCCACAGGGAAGCTGCTAGCCGGGAATTCTCTGCCTGGTTCTACCCGCTGCCCGGAACGCTACGCAGGGCAAAAGCGATTCTCGTCCTCCGTGCTTGCTTTTTCTCAGAAAGAGCCGTGGTGTGCTTTTTCGCCGGAAAACGCGTTTTCGGCCGAAAACGTGTACGTTTGCACTTCCCCGCCACAGGGAAGCTGCTAGCCGGGAATTCTCTGCCTGGTTCTACCCGCTGCCCGGAACGCTACGCAGGGCAAAAGCGATTCTCGTCCTCCGTGCTTGCTTTTTCTCAGAAAGAGCCGTGGTGTGCGTTTTCGCCGGAAAACGCGTTTTCGGCCGAAAACGTGTACGTTTGCACTTCCCCGCCACAGGGAAGCGGCTAGCCGGAAATTCTCTGCCTGGTTCTACCCGCTGCCCGGAACGCTACGCAGGGCAAAAGCGATTCTCGTCCTCCGTGCTTGCTTTTTCTCAGAAAGAGCCGTGGTGTGCGTTTTTGCCGAAAACGCGTTTTCGGCCGAAAACGTGTACGTTTGCACTTCCCAGCCACAGGGAAGCTGCTAGCCGGGAATTCTCTGCCTGGTTCTACCCGCTGCCCGGAACGCTACGCAGGGCAAAAGCGATTCTCGTCCTCCGTGCTTGCTTTTTCTCAGAAAGAGCCGTGGTGTGCGTTTTCGCCGGAAAACGAGTTTTCGGCCGAAAACGTGTACGTTTGCACTTCCCCGCCACAGGGAAGGTGCTAGCCGGGAATTCTCTGCCTGGTTCTACCCGCTGCCCGGAACGCTACGCAGGGCAACAGCGATTCTCGTCCTCCGTGCTTGCTTTTTCTCAGAAAGAGCCGTGGTGTGCGTTTTCGCCGGAAAACGCGTTTTCGGCCGAAAACGTGTACGTTTGCACTTCCCGGCCACAGGGAAGCTGCTAGCCGGGAATTCTCTGCCTGGTTCTACCCGCTGCCCGGAACGCTACGCAGGGCAAAAGCGATTCTCGTCCTCCGTGCTTGCTTTTTCTCAGAAAGAGCCGTGGTGTGCGTTTTCGCCGGAAAACGCGTTTTCGGCCGAAAACGTGTACGTTTGCACTTCCCCGCCACAGGGAAGCTGCTAGCCGGGAATTCTCTGCCTGGTTCTACCCGCTGCCCGGAACGCTACGCAGGGCAAAAGCGATTCTCGTCCTCCGTGCTTGCTTTTTCTCAGAAAGAGCCGTGGTGTGCGTTTTCCCCGGAAAACGCGTTTTCGGCCGAAAACGTGTACGTTTGCACTTCCCCGCCACAGGGAAGCTGCTAGCCGGGAATTCTCTGCCTGGTTCTACCCGCTGCCCGGAACGCTACGCAGGGCAAAAGCGATTCTCGTCCTCCGTGCTTGCTTTTTCTCAGAAAGAGCCGTTGTGTGCTTTTTCGCCGAAAACGCGTTTTTGGCCGAAAACGTGTACGTTTGCACTTCCCAGCCACAGGAAAGCTGCTAGCCGGGAATTCTCTGCCTGGTTCTACCCGCTGCCCGGAACGCTACGCAGGGCAAAAGCGATTCTCGTCCTCCGTGCTTGCTTTTTCTCAGAAAGAGCCGTTGTGTGCTTTTTCGCCGAAAACGCGTTTTTTGGCCGAAAACGTGTACGTTTGCACTTCCCGGCCACAGGGAAGCTGCTAGCCGGGAATTCTCTGCCTGGTTCTACCCGCTGCCCGGAACGCTACGCAGGGCAAAAGCGATTCTCGTCCTCCGTGCTTGCTTTTTCTCAGAAAGAGCCGTGGTGTGCGTTTTCGCCGGAAAACGCGTTTTCGGCCGAAAACATGTACGTTTGCACTTCCCCGCCACAGGGAAGCTGCTAGCCGGGAATTCTCTGCCTGGTTCTACCCGCTGCCCGGAACGCTACGCAGGGCAAAAGCGATTCTCGTCCTCCGTGCTTGCTTTTTCTCAGAAAGAGCCGTGGTGTGCGTTTTCGCCGAAAACGCGTTTTTTGGCCGAAAACGTGTACGTTTGCACTTCCCGGCCACAGGGAAGCTGCTAGCCGGGAATTCTCTGCCTGGTTCTACCCGCTGCCCGGAACGCTACGCAGGGCAAAAGCGGTTCTCGTCCTCCGTGCTTGCTTTTTCTCAGAAAGAGCCGTGGTGTGCGTTTTCGCCGGAAAACGCGTTTTCGGCCGAAAACGTGTACGTTTGCACTTCCCCGCCACAGGGAAGCTGCTAGCCGGGAATTCTCTGCCTGGTTCTACCCGCTGCCCGGAAGGCTACGCATGGCAAAAGCGATTCTCGTCCTCCGTGCTTGCTTTGTCTCAGCAAGAGCCGTGGTGTGCTTTTTCGCCATAAACGCGTTTTTGGACGAAAACGTGTACGTTTGCACTTCCCAGCCACAGGGAAGCTGCTAGCCGGGAATTCTCTGCCTGGTTCTACCCGCTGCCCGGAACGCTACGCAGGGCAAAAGCGATTCTCGTCCTCCGTGCTTGCTTTTTCTCAGAAAGAGCCGTGGTGTGCTTTTTCGCCGGAAAACGCGTTTTCGGCCGAAAACGTGTACGTTTGCACTTCCCCGCCACAGGGAAGCTGCTAGCCGGGAATTCTCTGCCTGGTTCTACCCGCTGCCCGGAACGCTACGCAGGGCAAAAGCGATTCTCGTCCTCCTTGCTTGCTTTTTCTCAGAAAGAGCCGTGGTGTGCGTTTTCTCCGGAAAACGCGTTTTTTGGCCGAAAACGTGTACGTTTGCACTTCCCCGCCACAGGGAAGCTGCTAGCCGGGAATTCTCTGCCTGGTTCTACCCGCTGCCCGGAACGCTACGCAGGGCAAAAGCGATTCTCGTCCTCCGTGCTTGCTTTTTCTCAGAAAGAGCCGTGGTGTGCGTTTTCGCCGGAAAACGCGTTTTCGGCCGAAAACGTGTACGTTTGCACTTCCCCGCCACAGGGAAGCTGCTAGCCGGGAATTCTCTCCCTGGTTCTACCCGCTGCCCGGAACGCTACGCAGGGCAAAAGCGATTCTCGTCCTCCGTGCTTGCTTTTTCTCAGAAAGAGCCGTGGTGTGCGTTTTCGCCGGAAAACGCGTTTTCGGCCGAAAACGTGTACGTTTGCACTTCCCCTCTACAGGGAAGCGGCTAGCCGGGAATTCTCTGCCTGGTTCTACCCGCTGCCCGGAACGCTACGCAGGGCAAAAGCGATTCTCGTCCTCCGTGCTTGCTTTTTCTCAGAAAGAGCCGTGGTGTGCGTTTTCGCCGAAAACGCGTTTTCGGCCGAAAACGTGTACGTTTGCACTTCCCGGCCACAGGGAAGCTGCTAGCCGGGAATTCTCTGCCTGGTTCTACCCGCTGCCCGGAACGCTACGCAGGGCAAAAGCGATTCTCGTCCTCCGTGCTTGCTTTTTCTCAGAAAGAGCCGTTGTGTGCTTTTTCGCCGAAAACGCGTTTTTGGCCGAAAACGTGTACGTTTGCACTTCCCAGCCACAGGGAAGCTGCTAGCCGGGAATTCTCTGCCTGGTTCTACCCGCTGCCCGGAACGCTACGCAGGGCAAAAGCGATTCTCGTCCTCCGTGCTTGCTTTTTCTCAGAAAGAGCCGTGGTGTGCGTTTTCGCCGGAAAACGCGTTTTCGGCCGAAAACGTGTACGTTTGCACTTCCCCGCCACAGGGAAGCTGCTAGCCGGGAATTCTCTGCCTGGTTCTACCCGCTGCCCGGAACGCTACGCAGGGCAAAAGCGATTCTCGTCCTCCGTGCTTGCTTTTTCTCAGAAAGAGCCGTGGTGTGCGTTTTCGCCGGAAAACGCGTTTTCGGCCGAAAACGTGTACGTTTGCACTTCCCCGCCACAGGGAAGCTGCTAGCCGGGAATTCTCTGCCTGGTTCTACCCGCTGCCCGGAACGCTACGCAGGGCAAAAGCGATTCTCGTCCTCCGTGCTTGCTTTTTCTCAGAAAGAGCCGTGGTGTGCGTTTTCGCCGGAAAACGCGTTTTCGGCCGAAAACGTGTACGTTTGCACTTCCCCGCCACAGGGAAGCTGCTAGCCGGGAATTCTCTGCCTGGTTCTACCCGCTGCCCGGAACGCTACGCAGGGCAAAAGCGATTCTCGTCCTCCGTGCTTGCTTTTTCTCAGAAAGAGCCGTGGTGTGCGTTTTCGCCGGAAAACGCGTTTTCGGCCGAAAACGTGTACGTTTGCACTTCCCCGCTACAGGGAAGCGGCTAGCCGGGAATTCTCTGCCTGGTTCTACCCGCTGCCCGGAACGCTACGCAGGGCAAAAGCGATTCTCGTCCTCCGTGCTTGCTTTTTCTCAGAAAGAGCCGTGGTGTGCGTTTTCGCCAAAAACGCGTTTTCGGCCGAAAACGTGTACGTTTGCACTTCCCCGCCACAGGGAAGCTGCTAGCCGGGAATTCTCTGCCTGGTTCTACCCGCTGCCCGTTACGCTACGCAGGGCAAAAGCGATTCTCGTCCTCCGTGCTTGCTTTTTCTCAGAAAGAGCCGTGGTGTGCGTTTTCGCCGGAAAACGCGTTTTCGGCCGAAAACGTGTACGTTTGCACTTCCCCGCCACAGGGAAGCTGCTAGCCGGGAATTCTCTGCCTGGTTCTACCCGCTGCCCGGAACGCTACGCAGGGCAAAAGCGATTCTCGTCCTCCGTGCTTGCTTTTTCTCAGAAAGAGGCGTGGTGTGCGTTCTCGCCGGAAAAGGCGTTTTCGGCCGAAAACGTGTACGTTTGCACTTCCCCGCCACAGGGAAGCTGCTAGCCGTGAATTCTCTGCCTGGTTCTACCCGCTGCCCGGAACGCTACGCAGGGCAAAAGCGATTCTCGTCCTCCGTGCTTGCTTTTTCTCAGAAAGAGCCGTGGTGTGCGTTTTCGCCGAAAACGCGTTTTCGGCCGAAAACGTGTACGTTTGCACTTCCCAGCCACAGGGAAGCTGCTAGCCGGGAATTCTCTGCCTGGTTCTACCCGCTGCCCGGAACGCTAGGCAGGGCAAAAGCGATTCTCGTCCTCCGTGCTTGCTTTTTCTCAGAAAGAGCCGTGGTGTGCGTTTTCGCCGGAAAACGCGTTTTCGGCCGAAAACGTGTACGTTTGCACTTCCCCGCCACAGGGAAGCTGCTAGCCGGGAATTCTCTGCCTGGTTCTACCCGCTGCCCGGAACGCTACGCAGGGCAAAAGCGATTCTCGTCCTCCGTGCTTGCTTTTTCTCAGAAAGAGCCGTGGTGTGCGTTTTCCCCGGAAAACGCGTTTTCGGCCGAAAACGTGTACGTTTGCACTTCCCGGCCACAGGGAAGCTGCTAGCCGGGAATTCTCTGCCTGGTTGTACCCGCTGCCCGGAACGCTACGCAGGGCAAAAGCGATTCTCGTCCTCCGTGCTTGCTTTTTCTCAGAAAGAGCCGTTGTGTGCTTTTTCGCCGAAAACGCGTTTTTGGCCGAAAACGTGTACGTTTGCACTTCCCAGCCACAGGGAAGCTGCTAGCCGGGAATTCTCTGCCTGGTTCTACCCGCTGCCCGGAACGCTACGCAGGGCAAAAGCGATTCTCGTCCTCCGTGCTTGCTTTTTCTCAGAAAGAGCCGTGGTGTGCGTTTTCGCCGGAAAACGCGTTTTCGGCCGAAAACGTGTACGTTTGCACTTCCCCGCCACAGGGAAGCTGCTAGCCGGGAATTCTCTGCCTGGTTCTACCCGCTGCCCAGAACGCTACGCAGGGCAAAAGCGATTCTCGTCCTCCGTGCTTGCTTTTTCTCAGAAAGAGCCGTGGTGTGCGTTTTCGCCGGAAAACGCGTTTTCGGCCGAAAACGTGTACGTTTGCACTTCCCCGCCACAGGGAAGCTGCTAGCCGGGAATTCTCTGCCTGGTTCTACCCGCTGCCCGGAACGCTACGCAGGGCAAAAGCGATTCTCGTCCTCCGTGCTTGCTTTTTCTCAGAAAGAGCCGTGGTGTGCGTTTTCGCCGAAAACGCGTTTTCGGCCGAAAACGTGTACGTTTGCACTTCCCAGCCACAGGGAAGCTGCTAGCCGGGAATTCTCTGCCTGGTTCTACCCGCTGCCCGGAACGCTACGCAGGGCAAAAGCGATTCTCGTCCTCCGTGCTTGCTTTTTCTCAGAAAGAGCCGTGGTGTGCGTTTTCGCCGGAAAACGCGTTTTCGGCCGAAAACGTGTACGTTTGCACTTCCCCGCCACAGGGAAGCTGCTAGCCGGGAATTCTCTGCCTGGTTCTACCCGCTGCCCGGAACGCTACGCAGGGCAAAAGCGATTCTCGTCCTCCGTGCTTGCTTTTTCTCAGAAAGAGCCGTGGTGTGCGTTTTCGCCGGAAAACGCGTTTTCGGCCGAAAACGTGTACGTTTGCACTTCCCCGCCACAGGGAAGCTGCTAGCCGGGAATTCTCTGCCTGGTTCTACCCGCTGCCCGGAACGCTACGCAGGGCAAAAGCGATTCTCGTCCTCCGTGCTTGCTTTTTCTCAGAAAGAGCCGTGGTGTGCGTTTTCGCCGGAAAACGCGTTTTCGGCCGAAAACGTGTACGTTTGCACTTCCCCGCCACAGGGAAGCTGCTAGCCGGGAATTCTCTGCCTGGTTCTACCCGCTGCCCGGAACGCTACGCAGGGCAAAAGCGATTCTCGTCCTCCGTGCTTGCTTTTTCTCAGAAAGAGCCGTGGTGTGCGTTTTCGCCGGAAAACGCGTTTTCGGCCGAAAACGTGTACGTTTGCACTTCCCCGCTACAGGGAAGCGGCTAGCCGGGAATTCTCTGCCTGGTTCTACCCGCTGCCCGGAACGCTACGCAGGGCAAAAGCGATTCTCGTCCTCCGTGCTTGCTTTTTCTCAGAAAGAGCCGTGGTGTGCGTTTTCGCCAAAAACGCGTTTTCGGCCGAAAACGTGTACGTTTGCACTTCC
Source organism: Athene noctua (assembly GCF_965140245.1). Classification (NCBI taxonomy): domain Eukaryota; kingdom Metazoa; phylum Chordata; class Aves; order Strigiformes; family Strigidae; genus Athene; species Athene noctua. The sequence goes on along the minus strand of NW_027437655.1, from coordinate 57,020 downwards.
CCGCCACAGGGAAGCTGCTAGCCGGGAATTCTCTGCCTGGTTCTACCCGCTGCCCGTTACGCTACGCAGGGCAAAAGCGATTCTCGTCCTCCGTGCTTGCTTTTTCTCAGAAAGAGCCGTGGTGTGCGTTTTCGCCGGAAAACGCGTTTTCGGCCGAAAACGTGTACGTTTGCACTTCCCCGCCACAGGGAAGCTGCTAGCCGGGAATTCTCTGCCTGGTTCTACCCGCTGCCCGGAACGCTACGCAGGGCAAAAGCGATTCTCGTCCTCCGTGCTTGCTTTTTCTCAGAAAGAGGCGTGGTGTGCGTTCTCGCCGGAAAAGGCGTTTTCGGCCGAAAACGTGTACGTTTGCACTTCCCCGCCACAGGGAAGCTGCTAGCCGGGAATTCTCTGCCTGGTTCTACCCGCTGCCCGGAACGCTACGCAGGGCAAAAGCGATTCTCGTCCTCCGTGCTTGCTTTTTCTCAGAAAGAGCCGTGGTGTGCGTTTTCGCCGGAAAACGCGTTTTCGGCCGAAAACGTGTACGTTAGCACTTCCCAGCCACAGGGAAGCTGCTAGCCGGGAATTCTCTGCCTGGTTCTACCCGCTGCCCGGAACGCTACGCAGGGCAAAAGCGATTCTCGTCCTCCGTGCTTGCTTTTTCTCAGAAAGAGCCGTGGTGTGCGTTTTCGCCGGAAAACGCGTTTTCGGCCGAAAACGTGTACGTTTGCACTTCCCCGCCACAGGGAAGGTGATAGCCGTGAATTCTCTGCCTGGTTCTACCCGCTGCCCGGAACGCTACGCAGGGCAAAAGCGATTCTCGTCCTCCGTGCTTGCTTTTTCTCAGAAAGAGCCGTGGTGTGCGTTTTCGCCGAAAACACGTTTTTGGCAGAAAACCTGTACGTTTGCACTTCCCAGCCACAGGGAAGGTGCTAGCCGGGAATTCTCTGCCTGGTTCTACCCGCTGCCCGGAACGCTACGCAGGGCAAAAGCGATTCTCGTCCTCCGTGCTTGCTTTTTCTCAGAAAGAGCCGTTGTGTGCTTTTTCGCCGAAAACGCGTTTTCGGCCGAAAACGTGTACGTTTGCACTTCCCCGCCACAGGGAAGCTGCTAGCCGGGAATTCTCTGCCTGGTTCTACCCGCTGCCCGGAACGCTACGCAGGGCAAAAGCGATTCTCGTCCTCCGTGCTTGCTTTTTCTCAGAAAGAGCCGTGGTGTGCGTTTTCGCCGGAAAACGCGTTTTCGGCCGAAAACGTGTACGTTTGCACTTCCCCGCCACAGGGAAGCTGCTAGCCGGGAATTCTCTGCCTGGTTCTACCCGCTGCCCGGAACGCTACGCAGGGCAAAAGCGATTCTCGTCCTCCGTGCTTGCTTTTTCTCAGAAAGAGCCGTCGTGTGCGTTTTCGCCGGAAAATGCGTTTTCGGCCGAAAACGTGTACGTTTGCACTTCCCAGCCACAGGGAAGCTGCTAGCCGGGAATTCTCTGCCTGGTTCTACCCGCTGCCCGGAACGCTACGCAGGGCAAAAGCGATTCTTGTCCTCCGTGCTTGCTTTTTCTCAGAAAGAGCCGTGGTGTGCGTTTTCGCCGGAAAACGCGTTTTCGGCCGAAAACGTGTACGTTTGCACTTCCCCGCCACAGGGAAGCTGCTAGCCGGGAATTCTCTGCCTGGTTCTACCCGCTGCCCGGAACGCTACGCAGGGCAAAAGCGATTCTCGTCCTCCGTGCTTGCTTTTTCTCAGAAAGAGCCGTGGTGTGCGTTTTCTCCGGAAAACGCGTTTTTTGGCCGAAAACGTGTACGTTTGCACTTCCCCGCCACAGGGAAGCTGCTAGCCGGGAATTCTCTGCCTGGTTCTACCCGCTGCCCGGAACGCTACGCAGGGCAAAAGCGATTCTCGTCCTCCGTGCTTGCTTTTTCTCAGAAAGAGCCGTGGTGTGCGTTTTCGCCGGAAAACGCGTTTTCGGCCGAAAACGTGTACGTTTGCACTTCCCCGCCACAGGGAAGCTGCTAGCCGGGAATTCTCTGCCTGGTTCTACCCGCTGCCCGGAACGCTACGCAGGGCAAAAGCGATTCTCGTCCTCCGTGCTTGCTTTTTCTCAGAAAGAGCCGTGGTGTGCGTTTTCGCCGGAAAACGCGTTTTCGGCCGAAAACGTGTACGTTTGCACTTCCCCGCCACAGGGAAGCTGCTAGCCGGGAATTCTCTGCCTGGTTCTACCCGCTGCCCGGAACGCTACGCAGGGCAAAAGCGATTCTCGTCCTCCGTGCTTGCTTTTTCTCAGAAAGAGCCGTGGTGTGCGTTTTCGCCGAAAACGCGTTTTTGGCAGAAAACGTGTACGTTTGCACTTCCCAGCCACAGGGAAGCTGCTAGCCGGGAATTCTCTGCCTGGTTCTACCCGCTGCCCGGAACGCTAGGCAGGGCAAAAGCGATTCTCGTCCTCCGTGCTTGCTTTTTCTCAGAAAGAGCCGTGGTGTGCGTTTTCGCCGGAAAACGCGTTTTCGGCCGAAAACGTGTACGTTTGCACTTCCCCGCCACAGGGAAGCTGCTAGCCGGGAATTCTCTGCCTGGTTCTACCCGCTGCCCGGAACGCTACGCAGGGCAAAAGCGATTCTCGTCCTCCGTGCTTGCTTTTTCTCAGAAAGAGCCGTGGTGTGCGTTTTCCCCGGAAAACGCGTTTTCGGCCGAAAACGTGTACGTTTGCACTTCCCCGCCACAGGGAAGCTGCTAGCCGGGAATTCTCTGCCTGGTTCTACCCGCTGCCCGGAACGCTACGCAGGGCAAAAGCGATTCTCGTCCTCCGTGCTTGCTTTTTCTCAGAAAGAGCCGTGGTGTGCGTTTTCGCCGAAAACGCGTTTTCGGCCGAAAACGTGTACGTTTGCACTTCCCCGCCACAGGGAAGCTGCTAGCCGGGAATTCTCTGCCTGGTTCTACCCGCTGCCCGGAACGCTACGCAGGGCAAAAGCGATTCTCGTCCTCCGTGCTTGCTTTTTCTCAGAAAGAGCCGTTGTGTGCTTTTTCGCCGAAAACGCGTTTTTGGCCGAAAACGTGTACGTTTGCACTTCCCAGCCACAGGGAAGCTGCTAGCCGGGAATTCTCTGCCTGGTTCTACCCGCTGCCCGGAACGCTACGCAGGGCAAAAGCGATTCTCGTCCTCCGTGCTTGCTTTTTCTCAGAAAGAGCCGTGGTGTGCGTTTTCGCCGGAAAACGCGTTTTCGGCCGAAAACGTGTACGTTTGCACTTCCCCGCCACAGGGAAGCTGCTAGCCGGGAATTCTCTGCCTGGTTCTACCCGCTGCCCGGAACGCTACGCAGGGCAAAAGCGATTCTCGTCCTCCGTGCTTGCTTTTTCTCAGAAAGAGCCGTGGTGTGCGTTTTCGCCGGAAAACGCGTTTTCGGCCGAAAACGTGTACGTTTGCACTTCCCGGCCACAGGGAAGCTGCTAGCCGGGAATTCTCTGCCTGGTTCTACCCGCTGCCCGGAACGCTACGCAGGGCAAGAGCGATTCTCGTCCTCCGTGCTTGCTTTTTCTCAGAAAGAGCCGTTGTGTGCTTTTTCGCCGAAAACGCGTTTTTGGCCGAAAACGTGTACGTTTGCACTTCCCAGCCACAGGGAAGCTGCTAGCCGGGAATTCTCTGCCTGGTTCTACCCGCTGCCCGGAACGCTAGGCAGGGCAAAAGCGATTCTCGTCCTCCGTGCTTGCTTTTTCTCAGAAAGAGCCGTGGTGTGCGTTTTCGCCGGAAAACGCGTTTTCGGCCGAAAACGTGTACGTTTGCACTTCCCCGCCACAGGGAAGCTGCTAGCCGGGAATTCTCTGCCTGGTTCTACCCGCTGCCCGGAACGCTACGCAGGGCAAAAGCGATTCTCGTCCTCCGTGCTTGCTTTTTCTCAGAAAGAGCCGTGGTGTGCGTTTTCCCCGGAAAACGCGTTTTCGGCCGAAAACGTGTACGTTTGCACTTCCCCGCCACAGGGAAGCTGCTAGCCGGGAATTCTCTGCCTGGTTCTACCCGCTGCCCGGAACGCTACGCAGGGCAAAAGCGATTCTCGTCCTCCGTGCTTGCTTTTTCTCAGAAAGAGCCGTGGTGTGCGTTTTCGCCGAAAACGCGTTTTCGGCCGAAAACGTGTACGTTTGCACTTCCCCGCCACAGGGAAGCTGCTAGCCGGGAATTCTCTGCCTGGTTCTACCCGCTGCCCGGAACGCTACGCAGGGCAAAAGCGATTCTCGTCCTCCGTGCTTGCTTTTTCTCAGAAAGAGCCGTTGTGTGCTTTTTCGCCGAAAACGCGTTTTTGGCCGAAAACGTGTACGTTTGCACTTCCCAGCCACAGGGAAGCTGCTAGCCGGGAATTCTCTGCCTGGTTCTACCCGCTGCCCGGAACGCTACGCAGGGCAAAAGCGATTCTCGTCCTCCGTGCTTGCTTTTTCTCAGAAAGAGCCGTGGTGTGCGTTTTCGCCGGAAAACGCGTTTTCGGCCGAAAACGTGTACGTTTGCACTTCCCCGCCACAGGGAAGCTGCTAGCCGGGAATTCTCTGCCTGGTTCTACCCGCTGCCCGGAACGCTACGCAGGGCAAAAGCGATTCTCGTCCTCCGTGCTTGCTTTTTCTCAGAAAGAGCCGTGGTGTGCGTTTTCGCCGGAAAACGCGTTTTCGGCCGAAAACGTGTACGTTTGCACTTCCCGGCCACAGGGAAGCTGCTAGCCGGGAATTCTCTGCCTGGTTCTACCCGCTGCCCGGAACGCTACGCAGGGCAAGAGCGATTCTCGTCCTCCGTGCTTGCTTTTTCTCAGAAAGAGCCGTTGTGTGCTTTTTCGCCGAAAACGCGTTTTTGGCCGAAAACGTGTACGTTTGCACTTCCCAGCCACAGGGAAGCTGCTAGCCGGGAATTCTCTGCCTGGTTCTACCCGCTGCCCGGAACGCTAGGCAGGGCAAAAGCGATTCTCGTCCTCCGTGCTTGCTTTTTCTCAGAAAGAGCCGTGGTGTGCGTTTTCGCCGGAAAACGCGTTTTCGGCCGAAAACGTGTACGTTTGCACTTCCCCGCCACAGGGAAGCTGCTAGCCGGGAATTCTCTGCCTGGTTCTACCCGCTGCCCGGAACGCTACGCAGGGCAAAAGCGATTCTCGTCCTCCGTGCTTGCTTTTTCTCAGAAAGAGCCGTGGTGTGCGTTTTCCCCGGAAAACGCGTTTTCGGCCGAAAACGTGTACGTTTGCACTTCCCCGCCACAGGGAAGCTGCTAGCCGGGAATTCTCTGCCTGGTTCTACCCGCTGCCCGGAACGCTACGCAGGGCAAAAGCGATTCTCGTCCTCCGTGCTTGCTTTTTCTCAGAAAGAGCCGTGGTGTGCGTTTTCGCCGAAAACGCGTTTTCGGCCGAAAACGTGTACGTTTGCACTTCCCCGCCACAGGGAAGCTGCTAGCCGGGAATTCTCTGCCTGGTTCTACCCGCTGCCCGGAACGCTACGCAGGGCAAAAGCGATTCTCGTCCTCCGTGCTTGCTTTTTCTCAGAAAGAGCCGTTGTGTGCTTTTTCGCCGAAAACGCGTTTTTGGCCGAAAACGTGTACGTTTGCACTTCCCAGCCACAGGGAAGCTGCTAGCCGGGAATTCTCTGCCTGGTTCTACCCGCTGCCCGGAACGCTACGCAGGGCAAAAGCGATTCTCGTCCTCCGTGCTTGCTTTTTCTCAGAAAGAGCCGTGGTGTGCGTTTTCGCCGGAAAACGCGTTTTCGGCCGAAAACGTGTACGTTTGCACTTCCCCGCCACAGGGAAGCTGCTAGCCGGGAATTCTCTGCCTGGTTCTACCCGCTGCCCGGAACGCTACGCAGGGCAAAAGCGATTCTCGTCCTCCGTGCTTGCTTTTTCTCAGAAAGAGCCGTGGTGTGCGTTTTCGCCGGAAAACGCGTTTTCGGCCGAAAACGTGTACGTTTGCACTTCCCGGCCACAGGGAAGCTGCTAGCCGGGAATTCTCTGCCTGGTTCTACCCGCTGCCCGGAACGCTACGCAGGGCAAGAGCGATTCTCGTCCTCCGTGCTTGCTTTTTCTCAGAAAGAGCCGTTGTGTGCTTTTTCGCCGAAAACGCGTTTTTGGCCGAAAACGTGTACGTTTGCACTTCCCAGCCACAGGGAAGCTGCTAGCCGGGAATTCTCTGCCTGGTTCTACCCGCTGCCCGGAACGCTACGCAGGGCAAAAGCGATTCTTGTCCTCCGTGCTTGCTTTTTCTCAGAAAGAGCCGTGGTGTGCGTTTTCGCCGGAAAACGCGTTTTCGGCCGAAAACGTGTACGTTTGCACTTCCCCGCCACAGGGAAGCTGCTAGCCGAGAATTCTCTGCCTGGTTCTACCCGCTGCCCGGAACGCTACGCAGGGCAAAAGCGATTCTCGTCCTCCGTGCTTGCTTTTTCTCAGAAAGAGCCGTGGTGTGCTTTTTCGCCGGAAAACGCGTTTTCGGCCGAAAACGTGTACGTTTGCACTTCCCCGCCACAGGGAAGCTGCTAGCCGGGAATTCTCTGCCTGGTTCTACCCGCTGCCCGGAACGCTAGGCAGGGAAAAGCGATTCTCGTCCTCCGTGCTTGCTTTTTCTCAGAAAGAGCCGTGGTGTGCGTTTTCGCCGGAAAACGCGTTTTCGGCCGAAAACGTGTACGTTTCCACTTCCCCGCCACAGGGAAGCTGCTAGCCGGGAATTCTCTGCCTGGTTCTACCCGCTGCCCGGAACGCTACGCAGGGCAAAAGCGATTCTCGTCCTCCGTGCTTGCTTTTTCTCAGAAAGAGCCGTGGTGTGCGTTTTCGCCGGAAAACGCGTTTTCGGCCGAAAACGTGTACGTTTGCACTTCCCCGCCACAGGGAAGCTGCTAGCCGGGAATTCTCTGCCTGATTCTACCCGCTGCCCGGAACGCTACGCAGGGCAAAAGCGATTCTCGTCCTCCGTGCTTGCTTTTTCTCAGAAAGAGCCGTGGTGTGCGTTTTCGCCGGAAAACGCGTTTTCGGCCGAAAACGTGTACGTTTGCACTTCCCCGCCACAGGGAAGCGGCTAGCCGGAAATTCTCTGCCTGGTTCTACCCGCTGCCCGGAACGCTACGCAGGGCAAAAGCGATTCTCGTCCTCCGTGCTTGCTTTTTCTCAGAAAGAGCCGTGGTGTGCGTTTTTGCCGAAAACGCGTTTTCGGCCGAAAACGTGTACGTTTGCACTTCCCAGCCACAGGGAAGCTGCTAGCCGGGAATTCTCTGCCTGGTTCTACCCGCTGCCCGGAACGCTACGCAGGGCAAAAGCGATTCTCGTCCTCCGTGCTTGCTTTTTCTCAGAAAGAGCCGTGGTGTGCGTTTTCGCCGGAAAACGAGTTTTCGGCCGAAAACGTGTACGTTTGCACTTCCCCGCCACAGGGAAGGTGCTAGCCGGGAATTCTCTGCCTGGTTCTACCCGCTGCCCGGAACGCTACGCAGGGCAACAGCGATTCTCGTCCTCCGTGCTTGCTTTTTCTCAGAAAGAGCCGTGGTGTGCGTTTTCGCCGGAAAACGCGTTTTCGGCCGAAAACGTGTACGTTTGCACTTCCCGGCCACAGGGAAGCTGCTAGCCGGGAATTCTCTGCCTGGTTCTACCCGCTGCCCGGAACGCTACGCAGGGCAAAAGCGATTCTCGTCCTCCGTGCTTGCTTTTTCTCAGAAAGAGCCGTGGTGTGCGTTTTCGCCGGAAAACGCGTTTTCGGCCGAAAACGTGTACGTTTGCACTTCCCCGCCACAGGGAAGCTGCTAGCCGGGAATTCTCTGCCTGGTTCTACCCGCTGCCCGGAACGCTACGCAGGGCAAAAGCGATTCTCGTCCTCCGTGCTTGCTTTTTCTCAGAAAGAGCCGTTGTGTGCTTTTTCGCCGAAAACGCGTTTTTGGCCGAAAACGTGTACGTTTGCACTTCCCAGCCACAGGAAAGCTGCTAGCCGGGAATTCTCTGCCTGGTTCTACCCGCTGCCCGGAACGCTACGCAGGGCAAAAGCGATTCTCGTCCTCCGTGCTTGCTTTTTCTCAGAAAGAGCCGTTGTGTGCTTTTTCGCCGAAAACGCGTTTTTTGGCCGAAAACGTGTACGTTTGCACTTCCCGGCCACAGGGAAGCTGCTAGCCGGGAATTCTCTGCCTGGTTCTACCCGCTGCCCGGAACGCTACGCAGGGCAAAAGCGATTCTCGTCCTCCGTGCTTGCTTTTTCTCAGAAAGAGCCGTGGTGTGCGTTTTCGCCGGAAAACGCGTTTTCGGCCGAAAACATGTACGTTTGCACTTCCCCGCCACAGGGAAGCTGCTAGCCGGGAATTCTCTGCCTGGTTCTACCCGCTGCCCGGAACGCTACGCAGGGCAAAAGCGATTCTCGTCCTCCGTGCTTGCTTTTTCTCAGAAAGAGCCGTGGTGTGCGTTTTCGCCGAAAACACGTTTTTTGGCCGAAAACGTGTACGTTTGCACTTCCCGGCCACAGGGAAGCTGCTAGCCGGGAATTCTCTGCCTGGTTCTACCCGCTGCCCGGAACGCTACGCAGGGCAAAAGCGGTTCTCGTCCTCCGTGCTTGCTTTTTCTCAGAAAGAGCCGTGGTGTGCGTTTTCGCCGGAAAACGCGTTTTCGGCCGAAAACGTGTACGTTTGCACTTCCCCGCCACAGGGAAGCTGCTAGCCGGGAATTCTCTGCCTGGTTCTACCCGCTGCCCGGAAGGCTACGCATGGCAAAAGCGATTCTCGTCCTCCGTGCTTGCTTTGTCTCAGCAAGAGCCGTGGTGTGCTTTTTCGCCATAAACGCGTTTTTGGACGAAAACGTGTACGTTTGCACTTCCCAGCCACAGGGAAGCTGCTAGCCGGGAATTCTCTGCCTGGTTCTACCCGCTGCCCGGAACGCTACGCAGGGCAAAAGCGATTCTCGTCCTCCGTGCTTGCTTTTTCTCAGAAAGAGCCGTGGTGTGCTTTTTCGCCGGAAAACGCGTTTTCGGCCGAAAACGTGTACGTTTGCACTTCCCCGCCACAGGGAAGCTGCTAGCCGGGAATTCTCTGCCTGGTTCTACCCGCTGCCCGGAACGCTACGCAGGGCAAAAGCGATTCTCGTCCTCCGTGCTTGCTTTTTCTCAGAAAGAGCCGTGGTGTGCGTTTTCGCCGGAAAACGCGTTTTCGGCCGAAAACGTGTACGTTTGCACTTCCCCGCCACAGGGAAGCGGCTAGCCGGAAATTCTCTGCCTGGTTCTACCCGCTGCCCGGAACGCTACGCAGGGCAAAAGCGATTCTCGTCCTCCGTGCTTGCTTTTTCTCAGAAAGAGCCGTGGTGTGCGTTTTTGCCGAAAACGCGTTTTCGGCCGAAAACGTGTACGTTTGCACTTCCCAGCCACAGGGAAGCTGCTAGCCGGGAATTCTCTGCCTGGTTCTACCCGCTGCCCGGAACGCTACGCAGGGCAAAAGCGATTCTCGTCCTCCGTGCTTGCTTTTTCTCAGAAAGAGCCGTGGTGTGCGTTTTCGCCGGAAAACGAGTTTTCGGCCGAAAACGTGTACGTTTGCACTTCCCCGCCACAGGGAAGGTGCTAGCCGGGAATTCTCTGCCTGGTTCTACCCGCTGCCCGGAACGCTACGCAGGGCAACAGCGATTCTCGTCCTCCGTGCTTGCTTTTTCTCAGAAAGAGCCGTGGTGTGCGTTTTCGCCGGAAAACGCGTTTTCGGCCGAAAACGTGTACGTTTGCACTTCCCGGCCACAGGGAAGCTGCTAGCCGGGAATTCTCTGCCTGGTTCTACCCGCTGCCCGGAACGCTACGCAGGGCAAAAGCGATTCTCGTCCTCCGTGCTTGCTTTTTCTCAGAAAGAGCCGTGGTGTGCGTTTTCGCCGGAAAACGCGTTTTCGGCCGAAAACGTGTACGTTTGCACTTCCCCGCCACAGGGAAGCTGCTAGCCGGGAATTCTCTGCCTGGTTCTACCCGCTGCCCGGAACGCTACGCAGGGCAAAAGCGATTCTCGTCCTCCGTGCTTGCTTTTTCTCAGAAAGAGCCGTGGTGTGCGTTTTCCCCGGAAAACGCGTTTTCGGCCGAAAACGTGTACGTTTGCACTTCCCCGCCACAGGGAAGCTGCTAGCCGGGAATTCTCTGCCTGGTTCTACCCGCTGCCCGGAACGCTACGCAGGGCAAAAGCGATTCTCGTCCTCCGTGCTTGCTTTTTCTCAGAAAGAGCCGTTGTGTGCTTTTTCGCCGAAAACGCGTTTTTGGCCGAAAACGTGTACGTTTGCACTTCCCAGCCACAGGAAAGCTGCTAGCCGGGAATTCTCTGCCTGGTTCTACCCGCTGCCCGGAACGCTACGCAGGGCAAAAGCGATTCTCGTCCTCCGTGCTTGCTTTTTCTCAGAAAGAGCCGTTGTGTGCTTTTTCGCCGAAAACGCGTTTTTTGGCCGAAAACGTGTACGTTTGCACTTCCCGGCCACAGGGAAGCTGCTAGCCGGGAATTCTCTGCCTGGTTCTACCCGCTGCCCGGAACGCTACGCAGGGCAAAAGCGATTCTCGTCCTCCGTGCTTGCTTTTTCTCAGAAAGAGCCGTGGTGTGCGTTTTCGCCGGAAAACGCGTTTTCGGCCGAAAACATGTACGTTTGCACTTCCCCGCCACAGGGAAGCTGCTAGCCGGGAATTCTCTGCCTGGTTCTACCCGCTGCCCGGAACGCTACGCAGGGCAAAAGCGATTCTCGTCCTCCGTGCTTGCTTTTTCTCAGAAAGAGCCGTGGTGTGCGTTTTCGCCGAAAACGCGTTTTTTGGCCGAAAACGTGTACGTTTGCACTTCCCGGCCACAGGGAAGCTGCTAGCCGGGAATTCTCTGCCTGGTTCTACCCGCTGCCCGGAACGCTACGCAGGGCAAAAGCGGTTCTCGTCCTCCGTGCTTGCTTTTTCTCAGAAAGAGCCGTGGTGTGCGTTTTCGCCGGAAAACGCGTTTTCGGCCGAAAACGTGTACGTTTGCACTTCCCCGCCACAGGGAAGCTGCTAGCCGGGAATTCTCTGCCTGGTTCTACCCGCTGCCCGGAAGGCTACGCATGGCAAAAGCGATTCTCGTCCTCCGTGCTTGCTTTGTCTCAGCAAGAGCCGTGGTGTGCTTTTTCGCCATAAACGCGTTTTTGGACGAAAACGTGTACGTTTGCACTTCCCAGCCACAGGGAAGCTGCTAGCCGGGAATTCTCTGCCTGGTTCTACCCGCTGCCCGGAACGCTACGCAGGGCAAAAGCGATTCTCGTCCTCCGTGCTTGCTTTTTCTCAGAAAGAGCCGTGGTGTGCTTTTTCGCCGGAAAACGCGTTTTCGGCCGAAAACGTGTACGTTTGCACTTCCCCGCCACAGGGAAGCTGCTAGCCGGGAATTCTCTGCCTGGTTCTACCCGCTGCCCGGAACGCTACGCAGGGCAAAAGCGATTCTCGTCCTCGTGCTTGCTTTTTCTCAGAAAGAGCCGTGATGTGCGTTTTCGCCGGAAAATGCGTTTTCGGCCGAAAACGTGTACGTTTGCACTTCCCCGCCACAGGGAAGCTGCTAGCCGGGAATTCTCTGCCTGGTTCTACCCGCTGCCCGGAACGCTACGCAGGGCAAAAGCGATTCTCGTCCTCCGTGCTTGCTTTTTCTCAGAAAGAGCCGTGGTGTGCGTTTTCGCCGGAAAACGCGTTTTCGGCCGAAAACGTGTACGTTTGCACTTCCCCGCCACAGGGAAGGTGATAGCCGTGAATTCTCTGCCTGGTTCTACCCGCTGCCCGGAACGCTACGCAGGGCAAAAGCGATTCTCGTCCTCCGTGCTTGCTTTTTCTCAGAAAGAGCCGTGGTGTGCGTTTTCCCCGGAAAACGCGTTTTCGGCCGAAAACGTGTACGTTTCCACTTCCCCGCCACAGGGAAGCTGCTAGCCGGGAATTCTCTGCCTGGTTCTACCCGCTGCCCGGAACGCTACGCAGGGCAAAAGCGATTCTCGTCCTCCTTGCTTGCTTTTTCTCAGAAAGAGCCGTGGTGTGCGTTTTCTCCGGAAAACGCGTTTTTTGGCCGAAAACGTGTACGTTTGCACTTCCCCGCCACAGGGAAGCTGCTAGCCGGGAATTCTCTGCCTGGTTCTACCCGCTGCCCGGAACGCTACGCAGGGCAAAAGCGATTCTCGTCCTCCGTGCTTGCTTTTTCTCAGAAAGAGCCGTGGTGTGCGTTTTCGCCGGAAAACGCGTTTTCGGCCGAAAACGTGTACGTTTGCACTTCCCCGCCACAGGGAAGCTGCTAGCCGGGAATTCTCTCCCTGGTTCTACCCGCTGCCCGGAACGCTACGCAGGGCAAAAGCGATTCTCGTCCTCCGTGCTTGCTTTTTCTCAGAAAGAGCCGTGGTGTGCGTTTTCGCCGGAAAACGCGTTTTCGGCCGAAAACGTGTACGTTTGCACTTCCCCTCTACAGGGAAGCGGCTAGCCGGGAATTCTCTGCCTGGTTCTACCCGCTGCCCGGAACGCTACGCAGGGCAAAAGCGATTCTCGTCCTCCGTGCTTGCTTTTTCTCAGAAAGAGCCGTGGTGTGCGTTTTCGCCGAAAACGCGTTTTCGGCCGAAAACGTGTACGTTTGCACTTCCCGGCCACAGGGAAGCTGCTAGCCGGGAATTCTCTGCCTGGTTCTACCCGCTGCCCGGAACGCTACGCAGGGCAAAAGCGATTCTCGTCCTCCGTGCTTGCTTTTTCTCAGAAAGAGCCGTTGTGTGCTTTTTCGCCGAAAACGCGTTTTTGGCCGAAAACGTGTACGTTTGCACTTCCCAGCCACAGGGAAGCTGCTAGCCGGGAATTCTCTGCCTGGTTCTACCCGCTGCCCGGAACGCTACGCAGGGCAAAAGCGATTCTCGTCCTCCGTGCTTGCTTTTTCTCAGAAAGAGCCGTGGTGTGCGTTTTCGCCGGAAAACGCGTTTTCGGCCGAAAAAGTGTACGTTTGCACTTCCCCGCCACAGGGAAGCTGCTAGCCGGGAATTCTCTGCCTGGTTCTACCCGCTGCCCGGAACGCTACGCAGGGCAAAAGCGATTCTCGTCCTCCGTGCTTGCTTTTTCTCAGAAAGAGCCGTGGTGTGCGTTTTCGCCGGAAAACGCGTTTTCGGCCGAAAACGTGTACGTTTGCACTTCCCCGCCACAGGGAAGCTGCTAGCCGGGAATTCTCTGCCTGGTTCTACCCGCTGCCCGGAACGCTACGCAGGGCAAAAGCGATTCTCGTCCTCCGTGCTTGCTTTTTCTCAGAAAGAGCCGTGGTGTGCGTTTTCGCCGGAAAACGCGTTTTCGGCCGAAAACGTGTACGTTTGCACTTCCCCGCCACAGGGAAGCTGCTAGCCGGGAATTCTCTGCCTGGTTCTACCCGCTGCCCGGAACGCTACGCAGGGCAAAAGCGATTCTCGTCCTCCGTGCTTGCTTTTTCTCAGAAAGAGCCGTGGTGTGCGTTTTCGCCGGAAAACGCGTTTTCGGCCGAAAACGTGTACGTTTGCACTTCCCCGCTACAGGGAAGCGGCTAGCCGGGAATTCTCTGCCTGGTTCTACCCGCTGCCCGGAACGCTACGCAGGGCAAAAGCGATTCTCGTCCTCCGTGCTTGCTTTTTCTCAGAAAGAGCCGTGGTGTGCGTTTTCGCCAAAAACGCGTTTTCGGCCGAAAACGTGTACGTTTGCACTTCCCCGCCACAGGGAAGCTGCTAGCCGGGAATTCTCTGCCTGGTTCTACCCGCTGCCCGTTACGCTACGCAGGGCAAAAGCGATTCTCGTCCTCCGTGCTTGCTTTTTCTCAGAAAGAGCCGTGGTGTGCGTTTTCGCCGGAAAACGCGTTTTCGGCCGAAAACGTGTACGTTTGCACTTCCCCGCCACAGGGAAGCTGCTAGCCGGGAATTCTCTGCCTGGTTCTACCCGCTGCCCGGAACGCTACGCAGGGCAAAAGCGATTCTCGTCCTCCGTGCTTGCTTTTTCTCAGAAAGAGGCGTGGTGTGCGTTCTCGCCGGAAAAGGCGTTTTCGGCCGAAAACGTGTACGTTTGCACTTCCCCGCCACAGGGAAGCTGCTAGCCGTGAATTCTCTGCCTGGTTCTACCCGCTGCCCGGAACGCTACGCAGGGCAAAAGCGATTCTCGTCCTCCGTGCTTGCTTTTTCTCAGAAAGAGCCGTGGTGTGCGTTTTCGCCGAAAACGCGTTTTCGGCCGAAAACGTGTACGTTTGCACTTCCCAGCCACAGGGAAGCTGCTAGCCGGGAATTCTCTGCCTGGTTCTACCCGCTGCCCGGAACGCTAGGCAGGGCAAAAGCGATTCTCGTCCTCCGTGCTTGCTTTTTCTCAGAAAGAGCCGTGGTGTGCGTTTTCGCCGGAAAACGCGTTTTCGGCCGAAAACGTGTACGTTTGCACTTCCCCGCCACAGGGAAGCTGCTAGCCGGGAATTCTCTGCCTGGTTCTACCCGCTGCCCGGAACGCTACGCAGGGCAAAAGCGATTCTCGTCCTCCGTGCTTGCTTTTTCTCAGAAAGAGCCGTGGTGTGCGTTTTCCCCGGAAAACGCGTTTTCGGCCGAAAACGTGTACGTTTGCACTTCCCGGCCACAGGGAAGCTGCTAGCCGGGAATTCTCTGCCTGGTTGTACCCGCTGCCCGGAACGCTACGCAGGGCAAAAGCGATTCTCGTCCTCCGTGCTTGCTTTTTCTCAGAAAGAGCCGTTGTGTGCTTTTTCGCCGAAAACGCGTTTTTGGCCGAAAACGTGTACGTTTGCACTTCCCAGCCACAGGGAAGCTGCTAGCCGGGAATTCTCTGCCTGGTTCTACCCGCTGCCCGGAACGCTACGCAGGGCAAAAGCGATTCTCGTCCTCCGTGCTTGCTTTTTCTCAGAAAGAGCCGTGGTGTGCGTTTTCGCCGGAAAACGCGTTTTCGGCCGAAAACGTGTACGTTTGCACTTCCCCGCCACAGGGAAGCTGCTAGCCGGGAATTCTCTGCCTGGTTCTACCCGCTGCCCAGAACGCTACGCAGGGCAAAAGCGATTCTCGTCCTCCGTGCTTGCTTTTTCTCAGAAAGAGCCGTGGTGTGCGTTTTCGCCGGAAAACGCGTTTTCGGCCGAAAACGTGTACGTTTGCACTTCCCCGCCACAGGGAAGCTGCTAGCCGGGAATTCTCTGCCTGGTTCTACCCGCTGCCCGGAACGCTACGCAGGGCAAAAGCGATTCTCGTCCTCCGTGCTTGCTTTTTCTCAGAAAGAGCCGTGGTGTGCGTTTTCGCCGAAAACGCGTTTTCGGCCGAAAACGTGTACGTTTGCACTTCCCAGCCACAGGGAAGCTGCTAGCCGGGAATTCTCTGCCTGGTTCTACCCGCTGCCCGGAACGCTACGCAGGGCAAAAGCGATTCTCGTCCTCCGTGCTTGCTTTTTCTCAGAAAGAGCCGTGGTGTGCGTTTTCGCCGGAAAACGCGTTTTCGGCCGAAAACGTGTACGTTTGCACTTCCCCGCCACAGGGAAGCTGCTAGCCGGGAATTCTCTGCCTGGTTCTACCCGCTGCCCGGAACGCTACGCAGGGCAAAAGCGATTCTCGTCCTCCGTGCTTGCTTTTTCTCAGAAAGAGCCGTGGTGTGCGTTTTCGCCGGAAAACGCGTTTTCGGCCGAAAACGTGTACGTTTGCACTTCCCCGCCACAGGGAAGCTGCTAGCCGGGAATTCTCTGCCTGGTTCTACCCGCTGCCCGGAACGCTACGCAGGGCAAAAGCGATTCTCGTCCTCCGTGCTTGCTTTTTCTCAGAAAGAGCCGTGGTGTGCGTTTTCGCCGGAAAACGCGTTTTCGGCCGAAAACGTGTACGTTTGCACTTCCCCGCCACAGGGAAGCTGCTAGCCGGGAATTCTCTGCCTGGTTCTACCCGCTGCCCGGAACGCTACGCAG
Organism: Athene noctua; assembly: GCF_965140245.1. Taxonomy (NCBI): domain Eukaryota; kingdom Metazoa; phylum Chordata; class Aves; order Strigiformes; family Strigidae; genus Athene; species Athene noctua. The sequence goes on along the minus strand of NW_027437655.1, from coordinate 41,223 downwards.
GGCAAAAGCGATTCTCGTCCTCCGTGCTTGCTTTTTCTCAGAAAGAGCCGTGGTGTGCGTTTTCGCCGGAAAACGCGTTTTCGGCCGAAAACGTGTACGTTTGCACTTCCCCGCTACAGGGAAGCGGCTAGCCGGGAATTCTCTGCCTGGTTCTACCCGCTGCCCGGAACGCTACGCAGGGCAAAAGCGATTCTCGTCCTCCGTGCTTGCTTTTTCTCAGAAAGAGCCGTGGTGTGCGTTTTCGCCAAAAACGCGTTTTCGGCCGAAAACGTGTACGTTTGCACTTCCCCGCCACAGGGAAGCTGCTAGCCGGGAATTCTCTGCCTGGTTCTACCCGCTGCCCGTTACGCTACGCAGGGCAAAAGCGATTCTCGTCCTCCGTGCTTGCTTTTTCTCAGAAAGAGCCGTGGTGTGCGTTTTCGCCGGAAAACGCGTTTTCGGCCGAAAACGTGTACGTTTGCACTTCCCCGCCACAGGGAAGCTGCTAGCCGGGAATTCTCTGCCTGGTTCTACCCGCTGCCCGGAACGCTACGCAGGGCAAAAGCGATTCTCGTCCTCCGTGCTTGCTTTTTCTCAGAAAGAGGCGTGGTGTGCGTTCTCGCCGGAAAAGGCGTTTTCGGCCGAAAACGTGTACGTTTGCACTTCCCCGCCACAGGGAAGCTGCTAGCCGTGAATTCTCTGCCTGGTTCTACCCGCTGCCCGGAACGCTACGCAGGGCAAAAGCGATTCTCGTCCTCCGTGCTTGCTTTTTCTCAGAAAGAGCCGTGGTGTGCGTTTTCGCCGAAAACGCGTTTTCGGCCGAATACGTGTACGTTTGCACTTCCCAGCCACAGGGAAGCTGCTAGCCGGGAATTCTCTGCCTGGTTCTACCCGCTGCCCGGAACGCTAGGCAGGGCAAAAGCGATTCTCGTCCTCCGTGCTTGCTTTTTCTCAGAAAGAGCCGTGGTGTGCGTTTTCGCCGGAAAACGCGTTTTCGGCCGAAAACGTGTACGTTTGCACTTCCCCGCCACAGGGAAGCTGCTAGCCGGGAATTCTCTGCCTGGTTCTACCCGCTGCCCGGAACGCTACGCAGGGCAAAAGCGATTCTCGTCCTCCGTGCTTGCTTTTTCTCAGAAAGAGCCGTGGTGTGCGTTTTCCCCGGAAAACGCGTTTTCGGCCGAAAACGTGTACGTTTGCACTTCCCGGCCACAGGGAAGCTGCTAGCCGGGAATTCTCTGCCTGGTTGTACCCGCTGCCCGGAACGCTACGCAGGGCAAAAGCGATTCTCGTCCTCCGTGCTTGCTTTTTCTCAGAAAGAGCCGTTGTGTGCTTTTTCGCCGAAAACGCGTTTTTGGCCGAAAACGTGTACGTTTGCACTTCCCAGCCACAGGGAAGCTGCTAGCCGGGAATTCTCTGCCTGGTTCTACCCGCTGCCCGGAACGCTACGCAGGGCAAAAGCGATTCTCGTCCTCCGTGCTTGCTTTTTCTCAGAAAGAGCCGTGGTGTGCGTTTTCGCCGGAAAACGCGTTTTCGGCCGAAAACGTGTACGTTTGCACTTCCCCGCCACAGGGAAGCTGCTAGCCGGGAATTCTCTGCCTGGTTCTACCCGCTGCCCAGAACGCTACGCAGGGCAAAAGCGATTCTCGTCCTCCGTGCTTGCTTTTTCTCAGAAAGAGCCGTGGTGTGCGTTTTCGCCGGAAAACGCGTTTTCGGCCGAAAACGTGTACGTTTGCACTTCCCCGCCACAGGGAAGCTGCTAGCCGGGAATTCTCTGCCTGGTTCTACCCGCTGCCCGGAACGCTACGCAGGGCAAAAGCGATTCTCGTCCTCCGTGCTTGCTTTTTCTCAGAAAGAGCCGTGGTGTGCGTTTTCGCCGAAAACGCGTTTTCGGCCGAAAACGTGTACGTTTGCACTTCCCAGCCACAGGGAAGCTGCTAGCCGGGAATTCTCTGCCTGGTTCTACCCGCTGCCCGGAACGCTACGCAGGGCAAAAGCGATTCTCGTCCTCCGTGCTTGCTTTTTCTCAGAAAGAGCCGTGGTGTGCGTTTTCGCCGGAAAACGCGTTTTCGGCCGAAAACGTGTACGTTTGCACTTCCCCGCCACAGGGAAGCTGCTAGCCGGGAATTCTCTGCCTGGTTCTACCCGCTGCCCGGAACGCTACGCAGGGCAAAAGCGATTCTCGTCCTCCGTGCTTGCTTTTTCTCAGAAAGAGCCGTGGTGTGCGTTTTCGCCGAAAACGCGTTTTTCGGCAGAAAACGTGTACGTTTGCACTTCCCAGCCACAGGGAAGCTGCTAGCCGGGAATTCTCTGCCTGGTTCTACCCGCTGCCCGGAACGCTACGCAGGGCAAAAGCGATTCTCGTCCTCCGTGCTTGCTTTTTCTCAGAAAGAGCCGTGGTGTGCGTTTTCCCCGGAAAACGCGTTTTCGGCCGAAAACGTGTACGTTTGCACTTCCCCGCCACAGGGAAGCTGCTAGCCGGGAATTCTCTGCCTGGTTCTACCCGCTGCCCGGAACGCTACGCAGGGCAAAAGCGATTCTCGTCCTCCGTGCTTGCTTTTTCTGAGAAAGAGCCGTGGTGTGCGTTTTCGCCGGAAAACGCGTTTTTGGCCGAAAACGTGTACGTTTGCACTTCCCGGCAACAGGGAAGCTGCTAGCCGGGAATTCTCTGCCTGGTTCTACCCGCTGCCCGGAACGCTACGCAGGGCAAAAGCGATTCTCGTCCTCCGTGCTTGCTTTTTCTCAGAAAGAGCCGTGGTGTGCTTTTTCGCCATAAACGCGTTTTTGGACGAAAACGTGTACGTTTGCACTTCCCCGCCACAGGGAAGCTGCTAGCCGGGAATTCTCTGCCTGGTTCTACCCGCTGCCCGGAACGCTACGCAGGGCAAAAGCGATTCTCGTCCTCCGTGCTTGCTTTTTCTCAGAAAGAGCCGTGGTGTGCGTTTTCGCCGGAAAACGCGTTTTCGGCCGAAAACGTGTACGTTTGCACTTCCCCGCCACAGGGAAGCTGCTAGCCGGGAATTCTCTGCCTGGTTCTACCCGCTGCCCGGAACGCTACGCAGGGCAAAAGCGATTCTCGTCCTCCGTGCTTGCTTTTTCTCAGAAAGAGCCGTGGTGTGCGTTTTCGCCGAAAACGCGTTTTCGGCCGAAAACGTGTACGTTTGCACTTCCCGGCCACAGGGAAGCTGCTAGCCGGGAATTCTCTGCCTGGTTCTACCCGCTGCCCGGAACGCTATGCAGGGCAAAAGCGATTCTCGTCCTCCGTGCTTGCTTTTTCTCAGCAAGAGCCGTGGTGTGCTTTTTCGCCATAAACGCGTTTTTGGACGAAAACGTGTACGTTTGCACTTCCCAGCCACAGGGAAGCTGCTAGCCGGGAATTCTCTGCCTGGTTCTACCCGCTGCCCGGAACGCTACGCAGGGCAAAAGCGATTCTCGTCCTCCGTGCTTGCTTTTTCTCAGGAAGAGCCGTGGTGTGCGTTTTCGCCGGAAAACGAGTTTTCGGCCGAAAACGTGTACGTTTGCACTTCCCCGCCACAGGGAAGCTGCTAGCCGGGAATTCTCTGCCTGGTTCTACCCGCTGCCCGGAACGCTACGCAGGGCAAAAGCGATTCTCGTCCTCCGTGCTTGCTTTTTCTCAGAAAGAGCCGTGGTGTGCGTTTTCCCCGGAAAACGCGTTTTCGGCCGAAAACGTGTACGTTTGCACTTCCCGGCCACAGGGAAGCTGCTAGCCGGGAATTCTCTGCCTGGTTCTACCCGCTGCCCGGAACGCTACGCAGGGCAAAAGCGATTCTCGTCCTCCGTGCTTGCTTTTTCTCAGAAAGAGCCGTGGTGTGCGTTTTCGCCGGAAAACGCGTTTTCGGCCGAAAACGTGTACGTTTGCACTTCCCCGCCACAGGGAAGCTGCTAGCCGGGAATTCTCTGCCTGGTTCTACCCGCTGCCCGGAACGCTACGCAGGGCAAAAGCGATTCTCGTCCTCCGTGCTTGCTTTTTCTCAGAAAGAGCCGTGGTGTGCGTTTTCCCCGGTAAACGCGTTTTCGGCCGAAAACGTGTACGTTTGCACTTCCCCGCCACAGGGAAGCTGCTAGCCGGGAATTCTCTGCCTGGTTCTACCCGCTGCCCGGAACGCTAGGCAGGGCAAAAGCGATTCTCGTCCTCCGTGCTTGCTTTTTCTCAGAAAGAGCCGTGGTGTGCGTTTTCGCCGAAAACGCGTTTTTGGCAGAAAACGTGTACGTTTGCACTTCCCAGCCACAGGGAAGCTGCTAGCCGGGAATTCTCTGCCTGGTTCTACCCGCTGCCCGGAACGCTACGCAGGGCAAAAGCGATTCTCGTCCTCCGTGCTTGCTTTTTCTCAGAAAGAGCCGTTGTGTGCTTTTTCGCCGAAAACGCGTTTTTTGGCCGAAAACGTGTACGTTTGCACTTCCCCGCCACAGGGAAGCTGCTAGCCGGGAATTCTCTGCCTGGTTCTACCCGCTGCCCGGAACGCTACGCAGGGCAAAAGCGATTCTCGTCCTCCGTGCTTGCTTTTTCTCAGAAAGAGCCGTGGTGTGCGTTTTCGCCGGAAAACGCGTTTTCGGCCGAAAACATGTACGTTTGCACTTCCCCGCCACAGGGAAGCTGCTAGCCGGGAATTCTCTGCCTGGTTCTACCCGCTGCCCGGAACGCTACGCAGGGCAAAAGCGATTCTCGTCCTCCGTGCTTGCTTTTTCTCAGAAAGAGCCGTGGTGTGCGTTTTCGCCGGAAAATGCGTTTTCGGCCGAAAACGTGTACGTTTGCACTTCCCAGCCACAGGGAAGCTGCTAGCCGGGAATTCTCTGCCTGGTTCTACCCGCTGCCCGGAACGCTACGCAGGGCAAAAGCGATTCTCGTCCTCCGTGCTTGCTTTTTCTCAGAAAGAGCCGTGGTGTGCGTTTTCGCCGAAAACGCGTTTTTTGGCCGAAAACGTGTACGTTTGCACTTCCCGGCCACAGGGAAGCTGCTAGCCGGGAATTCTCTGCCTGGTTCTACCCGCTGCCCGGAACGCTACGCAGGGCAAAAGCGATTCTCGTCCTCCGTGCTTGCTTTTTCTCAGAAAGAGCCGTGGTGTGCGTTTTCGCCGGAAAATGCGTTTTCGGCCGAAAACATGTACGTTTGCACTTCCCCGCCACAGGGAAGCTGCTAGCCGGGAATTCTCTGCCTGGTTCTACCCGCTGCCCGGAACGCTACGCAGGGCAAAAGCGATTCTCGTCCTCCGTGCTTGCTTTTTCTCAGAAAGAGCCGTGGTGTGCGTTTTCGCCGGAAAACGCGTTTTCGGCCGAAAACGTGTACGTTTGCACTTCCCCGCCACAGGGAAGCGGCTAGCCGGGAATTCTCTGCCTGGTTCTACCCGCTGCCCGGAACGCTACGCAGGGCAAAAGCGATTCTCGTCCTCCGTGCTTGCTTTTTCTCAGAAAGAGCCGTGGTGTGCGTTTTCTCCGGAAAACGCTTTTTCGGCCGAAAACGTGTACGTTTGCAATTCCCCGCCACAGGGAAGCTGCTAGCCGGGAATTCTCTGCCTGGTTCTACCCGCTGCCCGGAACGCTACGCAGGGCAAAAGCGATTCTCGTCCTCCGTGCTTGCTTTTTCTCAGAAAGAGCCGTTGTGTGCTTTTTCGCCGAAAACGCGTTTTTTGGCCGAAAACGTGTACGTTTGCACTTCCCGGCCACAGGGAAGGTGCTAGCCGGGAATTCTCTGCCTGGTTCTACCCGCTGCCCGGAACGCTACGCAGGGCAAAAGCGATTCTCGTCCTCCGTGCTTGCTTTTTCTCAGAAAGAGCCGTGGTGTGCGTTTTCGCCGGAAAACGCGTTTTCGGCCGAAAACATGTACGTTTGCACTTCCCCGCCACAGGGAAGCTGCTAGCCGGGAATTCTCTGCCTGGTTCTACCCGCTGCCCGGAACGCTACGCAGGGCAAAAGCGATTCTCGTCCTCCGTGCTTGCTTTTTCTCAGAAAGAGCCGTGGTGTGCGTTTTCGCCGGAAAACGCGTTTTCGGCCGAAAACGTGTACGTTTGCACTTCCCCGCCACAGGGAAGGTGATAGCCGTGAATTCTCTGCCTGGTTCTACCCGCTGCCCGGAACGCTACGCAGGGCAAAAGCGATTCTCGTCCTCCGTGCTTGCTTTTTCTCAGAAAGAGCCGTGGTGTGCGTTTTCGCCGAAAACACGTTTTTGGCAGAAAACGTGTACGTTTGCACTTCCCCGCCATAGGGAAGCTGCTAGCCGGGAATTCTCTGCCTGGTTCTACCCGCTGCCCGGAACGCTACGCAGAGCAAAAGCGATTCTCGTCCTCCGTGCTTGCTTTTTCTCAGAAAGAGCCGTGGTGTGCGTTTTCCCCGGAAAACGCGTTTTCGGCCGAAAACGTGTACGTTTGCACTTCCCCGCCACAGGGAAGCTGCTAGCCGGGAATTCTCTGCCTGGTTCTACCCGCTGCCCGGAACGCTACGCAGGGCAAAAGCGATTCTCGTCCTCCGTGCTTGCTTTTTCTCAGAAAGAGCCGTGGTGTGCGTTTTCGCCGAAAACACGTTTTTGGCAGAAAACGTGTACGTTTGCACTTCCCAGCCACAGGGAAGCTGCTAGCCGGGAATTCTCTGCCTGGTTCTACCCGCTGCCCGGAACGCTACGCAGGGCAAAAGCGATTCTCGTCCTCCGTGCTTGCTTTTTCTCAGAAAGAGCCGTGGTGTGCGTTTTAGCCGAAAACGCGTTTTTTGGCCGAAAACGTGTACGTTTGCACTTCCCCGCCACAGGGAAGCTGCTAGCCGGGAATTCTCTGCCTGGTTCTACCCGCTGCCCGGAACGCTAGGCAGGGCAAAAGCGATTCTCGTCCTCCGTGCTTGCTTTTTCTCAGAAAGAGCCGTGGTGTGCGTTTTCCCCGGAAAACGCGTTTTCGGCCGAAAACGTGTACGTTTGCACTTCCCCGCCACAGGGAAGCTGCTAGCCGGGAATTCTCTGCCTGGTTCTACCCGCTGCCCGGAACGCTAGGCAGGGCAAAAGCGATTCTCGTCCTCCGTGCTTGCTTTTTCTCAGAAAGAGCCGTGGTGTGCGTTTTCGCCGGAAAACGCGTTTTCGGCCGAAAACGTGTACGTTTGCACTTCCCGGCCACAGGGAAGCTGCTAGCCGGGAATTCTCTGCCTGGTTCTACCCGCTGCCCGGAACGCTAGGCAGGGCAAAAGCGATTCTCGTCCTCCGTGCTTGCTTTTTCTCAGAAAGAGCCGTGGTGTGCGTTTTCGCCGGAAAACGCGTTTTCGGCCGAAAACGTGTACGTTTGCACTTCCCCGCCACAGGGAAGCTGCTAGCCGGGAATTCTCTGCCTGGTTCTACCCGCTGCCCGGAACGCTACGCAGGGCAAAAGCGATTCTCGTCCTCCGTGCTTGCTTTTTCTCAGAAAGAGCCGTGGTGTGCGTTTTCGCCGAAAACGCGTTTTTGGCAGAAAACGTGTACGTTCCCAGCCACAGGGAAGCTGCTAGCCGGGAATTCTCTGCCTGGTTCTACCCGCTGCCCGGAACGCTACGCAGGGCAAAAGCGATTCTCGTCCTCCGTGCTTGCTTTTTCTCAGAAAGAGCCGTTGTGTGCTTTATCGCCGAAAACGCGTTTTTGGCCGAAAACATGTACGTTTGCACTTCCCCGCCACAGGGAAGCTGCTAGCCGGGAATTCTCTGCCTGGTTCTACCCGCTGCCCGGAACGCTACGCAGGGCAAAAGCGATTCTCGTCCTCCGTGCTTGCTTTTTCTCAGAAAGAGCCGTGGTGTGCGTTTTCCCCGGAAAACGCGTTTTCGGCCGAAAACGTGTACGTTTGCACTTCCCCGCCACAGGGAAGCTGCTAGCCGGGAATTCTCTGCCTGGTTCTACCCGCTGCCCGGAACGCTACGCAGGGCAAAAGCGGTTCTCGTCCTCCGTGCTTGCTTTTTCTCAGAAAGAGCCGTGGTGTGCGTTTTCGCCGGAAAACGCGTTTTCGGCCGAAAACGTGTACGTTTGCACTTCACAGCCACAGGGAAGGTGCTAGCCGGGAATTCTCTGCCTGGTTCTACCCGCTGCCCGGAACGCTACGCAGGGCAAAAGCGATTCTCGTCCTCCGTGCTTGCTTTTTCTCAGAAAGAGCCGTGGTGTGCGTTTTCGCCGGAAAAAGCGTTTTCGGCCGAAAACGTCTACGTTTGCACTTCCCCGCCACAGGGAAGCTGCTAGCCGGGAATTCTCTGCCTGGTTCTACCCGCTGCCCGGAACGCTACGCAGGGCAAAAGCGATTCTCGTCCTCCGTGCTTGCTTTTTCTCAGAAAGAGCCGTGGTGTGCGTTTTCCCCGGAAAACGCGTTTTCGGCCGAAAACGTCTACGTTTGCACTTCCCCGCCACAGGGAAGCTGCTAGCCGGGAATTCTCTGCCTGGTTCTACCCGCTGCCCGGAACGCTACGCAGGGCAAAAGCGGTTCTCGTCCTCCGTGCTTGCTTTTTCTCAGAAAGAGCCGTGGTGTGCGTTTTCGCCGGAAAACGCGTTTTCGGCCGAAAACGTGTACGTTTGCACTTCACAGCCACAGGGAAGGTGCTAGCCGGGAATTCTCTGCCTGGTTCTACCCGCTGCCCGGAACGCTACGCAGGGCAAAAGCGATTCTCGTCCTCCGTGCTTGCTTTTTCTCAGAAAGAGCCGTGGTGTGCGTTTTCGCCGGAAAAAGCGTTTTCGGCCGAAAACGTCTACGTTTGCACTTCCCCGCCACAGGGAAGCTGCTAGCCGGGAATTCTCTGCCTGGTTCTACCCGCTGCCCGGAACGCTACGCAGGGCAAAAGCGATTCTCGTCCTCCGTGCTTGCTTTTTCTCAGAAAGAACCGTGGTGTGCGTTTTCCCCGGAAAACGCGTTTTCGGCCGAAAACGTGTACGTTTGCACTTCCCCGCCACAGGGAAGCTGCTAGCCGGGAATTCTCTGCCTGGTTCTACCCGCTGCCCGGAACGCTACGCAGGGCAAAAGCGATTCTCGTCCTCCGTGCTTGCTTTTTCTCAGAAAGAGCCGTGGTGTGCGTTTTCGCCGGAAAACGCGTTTTCGGCCGAAAACGTGTACGTTTGCACTTCCCCGCCACAGGGAAGCTGCTAGCCGGGAATTCTCTGCCTGGTTCTACCCGCTGCCCGGAACGCTACGCAGGGCAAAAGCGATTCTCGTCCTCCGTGCTTGCTTTTTCTCAGAAAGAGCCGTGGTGTGCGTTTTCGCCGGAAAACGCGTTTTCGGCCGAAAACGTGTACGTTTGCACTTCCCCGCCACAGGGAAGCTGCTAGCCGGGAATTCTCTGCCTGGTTCTACCCGCTGCCCGGAACGCTACGCAGGGCAAAAGCGATTCTCGTCCTCCGTGCTTGCTTTTTCTCAGAAAGAGCCGTGGTGTGCGTTTTCGCCGAAAACGCGTTTTTGGCAGAAAACGTGTACGTTTGCACTTCCCAGCCACAGGGAAGCTGCTAGCCGGGAATTATCTGCCTGGTTCTACCCGCTGCCCGGAACGCTACGCAGGGCAAAAGCGATTCTCGTCCTCCGTGCTTGCTTTTTCTCAGAAAGAGCCGTTGTGTGCTTTTTCGCCGAAAACGCGTTTTTGGCCGAAAACGTGTACGTTTGCACTTCCCAGCCACAGGAAAGCTGCTAGCCGGGAATTCTCTGCCTGGTTCTACCCGCTGCCCGGAACGCTACGCAGGGCAAAAGCGATTCTCGTCCTCCGTGCTTGCTTTTTCTCAGAAAGAGCCGTGGTGTGCGTTTTCGCCGGAAAACGCGTTTTCGGCCGAAAACGTGTACGTTTGCACTTCCCCGCCACAGGGAAGCTGCTAGCCGGGAATTCTCTGCCTGGTTCTACCCGCTGCCCGGAACGCTACGCAGGGCAAAAGCGATTCTCGTCCTCCGTGCTTGCTTTTTCTCAGAAAGAGCCGTGGTGTGCGTTTTCGCCGGAAAACGCGTTTTCGGCCGAAAACGTGTACGTTTGCACTTCCCCGCCACAGGGAAGCTGCTAGCCGGGAATTCTCTGCCTGGTTCTACCCGCTGCCCGGAACGCTACGCAGGGCAAAAGCGATTCTCGTCCTCCGTGCTTGCTTTTTCTCAGAAAGAGCCGTGGTGTGCGTTTTCGCCGAAAACGCGTTTTTGGCAGAAAACGTGTACGTTTGCACTTCCCCGCCACAGGGAAGCTGCTAGCCGGGAATTCTCTGCCTGGTTCTACCCGCTGCCCGGAACGCTACGCAGGGCAAAAGCGATTCTCGTCCTCCGTGCTTGCTTTTTCTCAGAAAGAGCCGTGGTGTGCGTTTTCCCCGGAAAACGCGTTTTCGGCCGAAAACGTGTACGTTTGCACTTCCCCGCCACAGGGAAGCTGCTAGCCGGGAATTCTCTGCCTGGTTCTACCCGCTGCCCGGAACGCTACGCAGGGCAAAAGCGATTCTCGTCCTCCGTGCTTGCTTTTTCTCAGAAAGAACCGTGGTGTGCGTTTTCCCCGGAAAACGCGTTTTCGGCCGAAAACGTGTACGTTTGCACTTCCCCGCCACAGGGAAGCTGCTAGCCGGGAATTCTCTGCCTGGTTCTACCCGCTGCCCGGAACGCTACGCAGGGCAAAAGCGATTCTCGTCCTCCGTGCTTGCTTTTTCTCAGAAAGAGCCGTGGTGTGCGTTTTCGCCGGAAAACGCGTTTTCGGCCGAAAACCTGTACGTTTGCACTTCCCCGCCACAGGGAAGCTGCTAGCCGGGAATTCTCTGCCTGGTTCTACCCGCTGCCCGGAACGCTACGCAGGGCAAAAGCGATTCTCGTCCTCCGTGCTTGCTTTTTCTCAGAAAGAGCCGTGGTGTGCGTTTTCGCCGGAAAACGCGTTTTCGGCCGAAAACGTGTACGTTTGCACTTCCCCGCCACAGGGAAGCTGCTAGCCGGGAATTCTCTGCCTGGTTCTACCCGCTGCCCGGAACGCTACGCAGGGCAAAAGCGGTTCTCGTCCTCCGTGCTTGCTTTTTCTCAGAAAGAGCCGTGGTGTGCGTTTTCGCCGGAAAACGCGTTTTCGGCCGAAAACGTGTACGTTTGCACTTCCCCGCCACAGGGAAGCTGCTAGCCGGGAATTCTCTGCCTGGTTCTACCCACTGCCCGGAACGCTAGGCAGGGCAAAAGCGATTCTCGTCCTCCGTGCTTGCTTTTTCTCAGAAAGAGCCGTGGTGTGCGTTTTCCCCGGAAAACGCGTTTTCGGCCGAAAACGTGTACGTTTGCACTTCCCCGCCACAGGGAAGCTGCTAGCCGGGAATTCTCTGCCTGGTTCTACCCGCTGCCCGGAACGCTACGCAGGGCAAAAGCGATTCTCGTCCTCCGTGCTTGCTTTTTCTCAGAAAGAGCCGTGGTGTGCGTTTTCGCCGAAAACGCGTTTTTGGCAGAAAACGTGTACGTTTGCACTTCCCAGCCACAGGGAAGCTGCTAGCCGGGAATTATCTGCCTGGTTCTACCCGCTGCCCGGAACGCTACGCAGGGCAAAAGCGATTCTCGTCCTCCGTGCTTGCTTTTTCTCAGAAAGAGCCGTTGTGTGCTTTTTCGCCGAAAACGCGTTTTTGGCCGAAAACGTGTACGTTTGCACTTCCCAGCCACAGGAAAGCTGCTAGCCGGGAATTCTCTGCCTGGTTCTACCCGCTGCCCGGAACGCTACGCAGGGCAAAAGCGATTCTCGTCCTCCGTGCTTGCTTTTTCTCAGAAAGAGCCGTGGTGTGCGTTTTCGCCGGAAAACGCGTTTTCGGCCGAAAACGTGTACGTTTGCACTTCCCAGCCACAGGGAAGCTGCTAGCCGGGAATTCTCTGCCTGGTTCTACCCGCTGCCCGGAACGCTACGCAGGGCAAAAGCGATTCTCGTCCTCCGTGCTTGCTTTTTCTCAGAAAGAGCCGTGGTGTGCGTTTTCGCCGAAAACGCGTTTTTGGCAGAAAACGTGTACGTTTGCACTTCCCCGCCACAGGGAAGCTGCTAGCCGGGAATTCTCTGCCTGGTTCTACCCGCTGCCCGGAACGCTACGCAGGGCAAAAGCGATTCTCGTCCTCCGTGCTTGCTTTTTCTCAGAAAGAGCCGTGGTGTGCGTTTTCCCCGGAAAACGCGTTTTCGGCCGAAAACGTGTACGTTTGCACTTCCCCGCCACAGGGAAGCTGCTAGCCGGGAATTCTCTGCCTGGTTCTACCCGCTGCCCGGAACGCTACGCAGGGCAAAAGCGATTCTCGTCCTCCGTGCTTGCTTTTTCTCAGAAAGAGCCGTGGTGTGCGTTTTCCCCGGAAAACGCGTTTTCGGCCGAAAACGTGTACGTTTGCACTTCCCCGCCACAGGGAAGCTGCTAGCCGGGAATTCTCTGCCTGGTTCTACCCGCTGCCCGGAACGCTACGCAGGGCAAAAGCGATTCTCGTCCTCCGTGCTTGCTTTTTCTCAGAAAGAGCCGTGGTGTGCTTTTTCGCCGAAAACGCGTTTTTGGCCGAAAACGTGTACGTTAGCACTTCCCAGCCACAGGAAAGCTGCTAGCCGGGAATTCTCTGCCTGGTTCTACCCGCTGCCCGGAACGCTAGGCAGGGCAAAAGCGATTCTCGTCCTCCGTGCTTGCTTTTTCTCAGAAAGAGCCGTGGTGTGCGTTTTCCCCGGAAAACGCGTTTTCGGCCGAAAACGTGTACGTTTGCACTTCCCCGCCACAGGGAAGCTGCTAGCCGGGAATTCTCTGCCTGGTTCTACCCGCTGCCCGGAACGCTACGCAGGGCAAAAGCGATTCTCGTCCTCCGTGCTTGCTTTTTCTCAGAAAGAGCCGTGGTGTGCGTTTTCGCCGGAAAACGCGTTTTCGGCCGAAAACGTGTACGTTTGCACTTCCCCGCCACAGGGAAGCTGCTAGCCGGGAATTCTCTGCCTGGTTCTACCCGCTGCCCGGAAGGCTACGCAGGGCAAAAGCGATTCTCGTCCTCCGTGCTTGCTTTTTCTCAGAAAGAGCCGTGGTGTGCGTTTTCGCCGGAAAACGCGTTTTCGGCCGAAAACGTGTACGTTTGCACTTCCCGGCCACAGGGAAGCTGCTAGCCGGGAATTCTCTGCCTGGTTATACCCGCTGCCCGGAACGCTACGCAGGGCAAAAGCGATTCTCGTCCTCCGTGCTTGCTTTTTCTCAGAAAGAGCCGTGGTGTGCGTTTTCGCCGGAAAATGCGTTTTTGGCCGAAAACGTGTACGTTTGCACTTCCCCGCCACAGGGAAGCTGCTAGCCGGGAATTCTCTGCCTGGTTCTACCCGCTGCCCGGAACGCTACGCAGGGCAAAAGCGGTTCTCGTCCTCCGTGCTTGCTTTTTCTCAGAAAGAGCCGTGGTGTGCGTTTTCGCCGGAAAATGCGTTTTCGGCCGAAAACGTGTACGTTTGCACTTCCCCGCCACAGGGAAGCTGCTAGCCGGGAATTCTCTGCCTGGTTCTACCCGCTGCCCGGAACGCTACGCAGGGCAAAAGCGATTCTCGTCCTCCGTGCTTGCTTTTTCTCAGAAAGAGCCGTGGTATGCGTTTTCGCCGGAAAATGCGTTTTCGGCCGAAAACGTGTACGTTTGCACTTCCCCGCCACAGGGAAGCTGCTAGCCGGGAATTCTCTGCCTGGTTCTACCCGCTGCCCGGAACGCTACGCAGGGCAAAAGCGATTCTCGTCCTCCGTGCTTGCTTTTTCTCAGAAAGAGCCGTGGTGTGCGTTTTCGCCGGAAAACGCGTTTTCGGCCGAAAACGTGTACGTTTGCACTTCACAGCCACAGGGAAGGTGCTAGCCGGGAATTCTCTGCCTGGTTCTACCCGCTGCCCGGAACGCTACGCAGGGCAAAAGCGATTCTCGTCCTCCGTGCTTGCTTTTTCTCAGAAAGAGCCGTGGTGTGCGTTTTCGCCGGAAAACGCGTTTTCGGCCGAAAACGTGTACGTTTGCACTTCCCCGCCACAGGGAAGCTGCTAGCCGGGAATTCTCTGCCTGGTTCTACCCGCTGCCCGGAACGCTACGCAGGGCAAAAGCGATTCTCGTCCTCCGTGCTTGCTTTTTCTCAGAAAGAACCGTGGTGTGCGTTTTCCCCGGAAAACGCGTTTTCGGCCGAAAACGTGTACGTTTGCACTTCCCCGCCACAGGGAAGCTGCTAGCCGGGAATTCTCTGCCTGGTTCTACCCGCTGCCCGGAACGCTACGCAGGGCAAAAGCGATTCTCGTCCTCCGTGCTTGCTTTTTCTCAGAAAGAGCCGTGGTGTGCGTTTTCGCCGAAAACGCGTTTTTGGCAGAAAACGTGTACGTTTGCACTTCCCAGCCACAGGGAAGCTGCTAGCCGGGAATTCTCTGCCTGGTTCTACCCGCTGCCCGGAACGCTACGCAGGGCAAAAGCGATTCTCGTCCTCCGTGCTTGCTTTTTCTCAGAAAGAGCCGTTGTGTGCTTTTTCGCCGAAAACGCGTTTTTGGCCGAAAACGTGTACGTTTGCACTTCCCAGCCACAGGAAAGCTGCTAGCCGGGAATTCCCTGCCTGGTTCTACCCGCTGCCCGGAACGCTACGCAGGGCAAAAGCGATTCTCGTCCTCCGTGCTTGCTTTTTCTCAGAAAGAGCCGTGGTGTGCGTTTTCGCCGGAAAACGCGTTTTCGGCCGAAAACGTGTACGTTTGCACTTCCCCGCCACAGGGAAGCTGCTAGCCGGGAATTCTCTGCCTGGTTCTACCCGCTGCCCGGAACGCTACGCAGGGCAAAAGCGATTCTCGTCCTCCGTGCTTGCTTTTTCTCAGAAAGAGCCGTGGTGTGCGTTTTCGCCGGAAAACGCGTTTTCGGCCGAAAACGTGTACGTTTGCACTTCCCCGCCACAGGGAAGCTGCTAGCCGGGAATTCTCTGCCTGGTTCTACCCGCTGCCCGGAACGCTACGCAGGGCAAAAGCGATTCTCGTCCTCAGTGCTTGCTTTTTCTCAGAAAGAGCCGTGGTGTGCGTTTTCGCCGAAAACGCGTTTTTGGCAGAAAACGTGTACGTTTGCACTTCCCCGCCACAGGGAAGCTGCTAGCCGGGAATTCTCTGCCTGGTTCTACCCGCTGCCCGGAACGCTACGCAGGGCAAAAGCGATTCTCGTCCTCCGTGCTTGCTTTTTCTCAGAAAGAGCCGTGGTGTGCGTTTTCGCCGGAAAACGCGTTTTCGGCCGAAAACGTGTACGTTTGCACTTCCCCGCCACAGGGAAGCTGCTAGCCGGGAATTCTCTGCCTGGTTCTACCCGCTGCCCGGAACGCTACGCAGGGCAAAAGCGATTCTCGTCCTCCGTGCTTGCTTTTTCTCAGAAAGAGCCGTGGTGTGCGTTTTCGCCGGAAAACGCGTTTTCGGCCGAAAACGTGTACGTTTGCACTTCCCCGCCACAGGGAAGCTGCTAGCCGGGAATTCTCTGCCTGGTTCTACCCGCTGCCCGGAACGCTACGCAGGGCAAAAGCGATTCTCGTCCTCCGTGCTTGCTTTTTCTCAGAAAGAGCCGTGGTGTGCGTTTTCGCCGAAAACGCGTTTTTGGCAGAAAACGTGTACGTTTGCACTTCCCCGCCACAGGGAAGCTGCTAGCCGGGAATTCTCTGCCTGGTTCTACCCGCTGCCCGGAACGCTACGCAGGGCAAAAGCGATTCTCGTCCTCCGTGCTTGCTTTTTCTCAGAAAGAGCCGTGGTGTGCGTTTTCCCCGGAAAACGCGTTTTCGGCCGAAAACGTGTACGTTTGCACTTCCCCGCCACAGGGAAGCTGCTAGCCGGGAATTCTCTGCCTGGTTCTACCCGCTGCCCGGAACGCTACGCAGGGCAAAAGCGATTCTCGTCCTCCGTGCTTGCTTTTTCTCAGAAAGAACCGTGGTGTGCGTTTTCCCCGGAAAACGCGTTTTCGGCCGAAAACGTGTACGTTTGCACTTCCCCGCCACAGGGAAGCTGCTAGCCGGGAATTCTCTGCCTGGTTCTACCCGCTGCCCGGAACGCTACGCAGGGCAAAAGCGATTCTCGTCCTCCGTGCTTGCTTTTTCTCAGAAAGAGCCGTGGTGTGCGTTTTCGCCGGAAAACGCGTTTTCGGCCGAAAACCTGTACGTTTGCACTTCCCCGCCACAGGGAAGCTGCTAGCCGGGAATTCTCTGCCTGGTTCTACCCGCTGCCCGGAACGCTACGCAGGGCAAAAGCGATTCTCGTCCTCCGTGCTTGCTTTTTCTCAGAAAGAGCCGTGGTGTGCGTTTTCGCCGGAAAACGCGTTTTCGGCCGAAAACGTGTACGTTTGCACTTCCCCGCCACAGGGAAGCTGCTAGCCGGGAATTCTCTGCCTGGTTCTACCCGCTGCCCGGAACGCTACGCAGGGCAAAAGCGGTTCTCGTCCTCCGTGCTTGCTTTTTCTCAGAAAGAGCCGTGGTGTGCGTTTTCGCCGGAAAACGCGTTTTCGGCCGAAAACGTGTACGTTTGCACTTCCCCGCCACAGGGAAGCTGCTAGCCGGGAATTCTCTGCCTGGTTCTACCCACTGCCCGGAACGCTAGGCAGGGCAAAAGCGATTCTCGTCCTCCGTGCTTGCTTTTTCTCAGAAAGAGCCGTGGTGTGCGTTTTCCCCGGAAAACGCGTTTTCGGCCGAAAACGTGTACGTTTGCACTTCCCCGCCACAGGGAAGCTGCTAGCCGGGAATTCTCTGCCTGGTTCTACCCGCTGCCCGGAACGCTACGCAGGGCAAAAGCGATTCTCGTCCTCCGTGCTTGCTTTTTCTCAGAAAGAGCCGTGGTGTGCGTTTTCGCCGAAAACGCGTTTTTGGCAGAAAACGTGTACGTTTGCACTTCCCAGCCACAGGGAAGCTGCTAGCCGGGAATTATCTGCCTGGTTCTACCCGCTGCCCGGAACGCTACGCAGGGCAAAAGCGATTCTCGTCCTCCGTGCTTGCTTTTTCTCAGAAAGAGCCGTTGTGTGCTTTTTCGCCGAAAACGCGTTTTTGGCCGAAAACGTGTACGTTTGCACTTCCCAGCCACAGGAAAGCTGCTAGCCGGGAATTCTCTGCCTGGTTCTACCCGCTGCCCGGAACGCTACGCAGGGCAAAAGCGATTCTCGTCCTCCGTGCTTGCTTTTTCTCAGAAAGAGCCGTGGTGTGCGTTTTCGCCGGAAAACGCGTTTTCGGCCGAAAACGTGTACGTTTGCACTTCCCAGCCACAGGGAAGCTGCTAGCCGGGAATTCTCTGCCTGGTTCTACCCGCTGCCCGGAACGCTACGCAGGGCAAAAGCGATTCTCGTCCTCCGTGCTTGCTTTTTCTCAGAAAGAGCCGTGGTGTGCGTTTTCGCCGGAAAACGCGTTTTCGGCCGAAAACGTGTACGTTTGCACTTCCCCGCCACAGGGAAGCTGCTAGCCGGGAATTCTCTGCCTGGTTCTACCCGCTGCCCGGAACGCTACGCAGGGCAAAAGCGATTCTCGTCCTCCGTGCTTGCTTTTTCTCAGAAAGAGCCGTGGTGTGCGTTTTCGCCGGAAAACGCGTTTTCGGCCGAAAACGTGTACGTTTGCACTTCCCCGCCACAGGGAAGCTGCTAGCCGGGAATTCTCTGCCTGGTTCTACCCGCTGCCCGGAACGCTACGCAGGGCAAAAGCGATTCTCGTCCTCCGTGCTTGCTTTTTCTCAGAAAGAGCCGTGGTGTGCTTTTTCGCCGAAAACGCGTTTTTGGCCGAAAACGTGTACGTTTGCACTTCCCAGCCACAGGAAAGCTGCTAGCCGGGAATTCTCTGCCTGGTTCTACCCGCTGCCCGGAACGCTAGGCAGGGCAAAAGCGATTCTCGTCCTCCGTGCTTGCTTTTTCTCAGAAAGAGCCGTGGTGTGCGTTTTCCCCGGAAAACGCGTTTTCGGCCGAAAACGTGTACGTTTGCACTTCCCCGCCACAGGGAAGCTGCTAGCCGGGAATTCTCTGCCTGGTTCTACCCGCTGCCCGGAACGCTACGCAGGGCAAAAGCGATTCTCGTCCTCCGTGCTTGCTTTTTCTCAGAAAGAGCCGTGGTGTGCGTTTTCGCCGGAAAACGCGTTTTCGGCCGAAAACGTGTACGTTTGCACTTCCCCGCCACAGGGAAGCTGCTAGCCGGGAATTCTCTGCCTGGTTCTACCCGCTGCCCGGAAGGCTACGCAGGGCAAAAGCGATTCTCGTCCTCCGTGCTTGCTTTTTCTCAGAAAGAGCCGTGGTGTGCGTTTTCGCCGGAAAACGCGTTTTCGGCCGAAAACGTGTACGTTTGCACTTCCCGGCCACAGGGAAGCTGCTAGCCGGGAATTCTCTGCCTGGTTATACCCGCTGCCCGGAACGCTACGCAGGGCAAAAGCGATTCTCGTCCTCCGTGCTTGCTTTTTCTCAGAAAGAGCCGTGGTGTGCGTTTTCCCCGGAAAATGCGTTTTTGGCCGAAAACGTGTACGTTTGCACTTCCCCGCCACAGGGAAGCTGCTAGCCGGGAATTCTCTGCCTGGTTCTACCCGCTGCCCGGAACGCTACGCAGGGCAAAAGCGGTTCTCGTCCTCCGTGCTTGCTTTTTCTCAGAAAGAGCCGTGGTGTGCGTTTTCGCCGGAAAATGCGTTTTCGGCCGAAAACGTGTACGTTTGCACTTCCCCGCCACAGGGAAGCTGCTAGCCGGGAATTCTCTGCCTGGTTCTACCCGCTGCCCGGAACGCTACGCAGGGCAAAAGCGATTCTCGTCCTCCGTGCTTGCTTTTTCTCAGAAAGAGCCGTGGTATGCGTTTTCGCCGGAAAATGCGTTTTCGGCCGAAAACGTGTACGTTTGCACTTCCCCGCCACAGGGAAGCTGCTAGCCGGGAATTCTCTGCCTGGTTCTACCCGCTGCCCGGAACGCTACGCAGGGCAAAAGCGATTCTCGTCCTCCGTGCTTGCTTTTTCTCAGAAAGAGCCGTGGTGTGCGTTTTCGCCGGAAAACGCGTTTTCGGCCGAAAACGTGTACGTTTGCACTTCACAGCCACAGGGAAGGTGCTAGCCGGGAATTCTCTGCCTGGTTCTACCCGCTGCCCGGAACGCTACGCAGGGCAAAAGCGATTCTCGTCCTCCGTGCTTGCTTTTTCTCAGAAAGAGCCGTGGTGTGCGTTTTAGCCGGAAAACGCGTTTTCGGCCGAAAACGTGTACGTTTGCACTTCCCCGCCACAGAGAAGCTGCTAGCCGGGAATTCTCTGCCTGGTTCTACCCGCTGCCCGGAACGCTACGCAGGGCAAAAGCGATTCTCGTCCTCCGTGCTTGCTTTTTCTCAGAAAGAACCGTGGTGTGCGTTTTCCCCGGAAAACGCGTTTTCGGCCGAAAACGTGTACGTTTGCACTTCCCCGCCACAGGGAAGCTGCTAGCCGGGAATTCTCTGCCTGGTTCTACCCGCTGCCCGGAACGCTACGCAGGGCAAAAGCGATTCTCGTCCTCCGTGCTTGCTTTTTCTCAGAAAGAGCCGTGGTGTGCGTTTTCGCCGAAAACGCGTTTTTGGCAGAAAACGTGTACGTTTGCACTTCCCAGCCACAGGGAAGCTGCTAGCCGGGAATTCTCTGCCTGGTTCTACCCGCTGCCCGGAACGCTACGCAGGGCAAAAGCGATTCTCGTCCTCCGTGCTTGCTTTTTCTCAGAAAGAGCCGTTGTGTGCTTTTTCGCCGAAAACGCGTTTTTGGCCGAAAACGTGTACGTTTGCACTTCCCAGCCACAGGAAAGCTGCTAGCCGGGAATTCCCTGCCTGGTTCTACCCGCTGCCCGGAACGCTACGCAGGGCAAAAGCGATTCTCGTCCTCCGTGCTTGCTTTTTCTCAGAAAGAGCCGTGGTGTGCGTTTTCGCCGGAAAACGCGTTTTCGGCCGAAAACGTGTACGTTTGCACTTCCCCGCCACAGGGAAGCTGCTAGCCGGGAATTCTCTGCCTGGTTCTACCCGCTGCCCGGAACGCTACGCAGGGCAAAAGCGATTCTCGTCCTCCGTGCTTGCTTTTTCTCAGAAAGAGCCGTGGTGTGCGTTTTCGCCGGAAAACGCGTTTTCGGCCGAAAACGTGTACGTTTGCACTTCCCCGCCACAGGGAAGCTGCTAGCCGGGAATTCTCTGCCTGGTTCTACCCGCTGCCCGGAACGCTACGCAGGGCAAAAGCGATTCTCGTCCTCAGTGCTTGCTTTTTCTCAGAAAGAGCCGTGGTGTGCGTTTTCGCCGAAAACGCGTTTTTGGCAGAAAACGTGTACGTTTGCACTTCCCCGCCACAGGGAAGCTGCTAGCCGGGAATTCTCTGCCTGGTTCTACCCGCTGCCCGGAACGCTACGCAGGGCAAAAGCGATTCTCGTCCTCCGTGCTTGCTTTTTCTCAGAAAGAGCCGTGGTGTGCGTTTTCGCCGGAAAACGCGTTTTCGGCCGAAAACGTGTACGTTTGCACTTCCCCGCCACAGGGAAGCTGCTAGCCGGGAATTCTCTGCCTGGTTCTACCCGCTGCCCGGAACGCTACGCAGGGCAAAAGCGATTCTCGTCCTCCGTGCTTGCTTTTTCTCAGAAAGAGCCGTGGTGTGCGTTTTCGCCGAAAATGCGTTTTTGGCAGAAAACGTGTACGTTTGCACTTCCCAGCCACAGGAAAGCTGCTAGCCGGGAATTCTCTGCCTGGTTCTACCCGCTGCCCGGAACGCTACGCAGGGCAAAAGCGATTCTCGTCCTCCGTGCTTGCTTTTTCTCAGAAAGAGCCGTGGTGTGCGTTTTCGCCGGAAAACGCGTTTTCGGCCGAAAACGTGTACGTTTGCACTTCCCCGCCACAGGGAAGCTGCTAGCCGGGAATTCTCTGCCTGGTTCTACCCGCTGCCCGGAACGCTACGCAGGGCAAAAGCGATTCTCGTCCTCCGTGCTTGCTTTTTCTCAGAAAGAGCCGTGGTGTGCGTTTTCGCCGGAAAACGCGTTTTCGGCCGAAAACGTGTACGTTTGCACTTCCCGGCCACAGGGAAGCTGCTAGCCGGGAATTCTCTGCCTGGTTCTACCCGCTGCCCGGAACGCTAGGCAGGGCAAAAGCGATTCTCGTCCTCCGTGCTTGCTTTTTCTCAGAAAGAGCCGTGGTGTGCGTTTTCGCCGAAAACGCGTTTTCGGCCGAAAACGTGTACGTTTGCACTTCCCCGCCACAGGGAAGCTGCTAGCCGGGAATTCTCTGCCTGGTTCTACCCGCTGCCCGGAACGCTACGCAGGGCAAAAGCGATTCTCGTCCTCCGTGCTTGCTTTTTCTCAGAAAGAACCGTGGTGTGCGTTTTCCCCGGAAAACGCGTTTTCGGCCGAAAACGTGTACGTTTGCACTTCCCCGCCACAGGGAAGCTGCTAGCCGGGAATTCTCTGCCTGGTTCTACCCGCTGCCCGGAACGCTACGCAGGGCAAAAGCGATTCTCGTCCTCCGTGCTTGCTTTTTCTCAGAAAGAGCCGTGGTGTGCGTTTTCGCCGGAAAACGCGTTTTCGGCCGAAAACGTGTACGTTTGCACTTCCCCGCCACAGTGAAGCTGCTAGCCGGGAATTCTCTGCCTGGTTCTACCCGCTGCCCGGAACGCTACGCAGGGCAAAAGCGATTCTCGTCCTCCGTGCTTGCTTTTTCTCAGAAAGAGCCGTGGTGTGCGTTTTCGCCGAAAACGCGTTTTTGGCAGAAAACGTGTACGTTTGCACTTCCCAGCCACAGGGAAGCTGCTAGCCGGGAATTCTCTGCCTGTTTCTACCCGCTGCCCGGAACGCTACGCAGGGCAAAAGCGATTCTCGTCCTCCGTGCTTGCTTTTTCTCAGAAAGAGCCGTGGTGTGCGTTTTCCCCGGAAAACGCGTTTTCGGCCGAAAACGTGTACGTTTGCACTTCCCCGCCACAAGGAAGCTGCTAGCCGGGAATTCTCTGCCTGGTTCTACCCGCTGCCCGGAACGCTACGCAGGGCAAAAGCGATTCTCGTCCTCCGTGCTTGCTTTTTCTCAGAAAGAGCCGTGGTGTGCGTTTTCGCCGGAAAACGCGTTTTCGGCCGAAAACGTGTACGTTTGCACTTCCCCGCCACAGGGAAGGTGCTAGCCGGGAATTCTCTGCCTGGTTCTACCCGCTGCCCGGAACGCTACGCAGGGCAAAAGCGATTCTCGTCCTCCGTGCTTGCTTTTTCTCAGAAAGAGCCGTGGTGTGCGTTTTCGCCGGAAAACGCGTTTTCGGCCGAAAACGTGTACGTTTGCACTTCCCCGCCACAGGGAAGCTGCTAGCCGGGAATTCTCTGCCTGGTTCTACCCGCTGCCCGGAAGGCTACGCATGGCAAAAGCGATTCTCGTCCTCCGTGCTTGCTTTGTCTCAGCAAGAGCCGTGGTGTGCTTTTTCGCCATAAACGCGTTTTTGGACGAAAACGTGTACGTTTGCACTTCCCAGCCACAGGGAAGCTGCTAGCCGGGAATTCTCTGCCTGGTTCTACCCGCTGCCCGGAACGCTACGCAGGGCAAAAGCGATTCTCGTCCTCCGTGCTTGCTTTTTCTCAGAAAGAGCCGTGGTGTGCTTTTTCGCCGGAAAACGCGTTTTCGGCCGAAAACGTGTACGTTTGCACTTCCCCGCCACAGGGAAGCTGCTAGCCGGGAATTCTCTGCCTGGTTCTACCCGCTGCCCGGAACGCTACGCAGGGCAAAAGCGATTCTCGTCCTCGTGCTTGCTTTTTCTCAGAAAGAGCCGTGATGTGCGTTTTCGCCGGAAAATGCGTTTTCGGCCGAAAACGTGTACGTTTGCACTTCCCCGCCACAGGGAAGCTGCTAGCCGGGAATTCTCTGCCTGGTTCTACCCGCTGCCCGGAACGCTACGCAGGGCAAAAGCGATTCTCGTCCTCCGTGCTTGCTTTTTCTCAGAAAGAGCCGTGGTGTGCGTTTTCGCCGGAAAACGCGTTTTCGGCCGAAAACGTGTACGTTTGCACTTCCCCGCCACAGGGAAGCTGCTAGCCGGGAATTCTCTGCCTGGTTCTACCCGCTGCCCGGAACGCTACGCAGGGCAAAAGCGATTCTCGTCCTCCGTGCTTGCTTTTTCTCAGAAAGAGCCGTGGTGTGCGTTTTCGCCGGAAAACGCGTTTTCGGCCGAAAACGTGTACGTTTGCACTTCCCCGCCACAGGGAAGGTGATAGCCGTGAATTCTCTGCCTGGTTCTACCCGCTGCCCGGAACGCTACGCAGGGCAAAAGCGATTCTCGTCCTCCGTGCTTGCTTTTTCTCAGAAAGAGCCGTGGTGTGCGTTTTCCCCGGAAAACGCGTTTTCGGCCGAAAACGTGTACGTTTCCACTTCCCCGCCACAGGGAAGCTGCTAGCCGGGAATTCTCTGCCTGGTTCTACCCGCTGCCCGGAACGCTACGCAGGGCAAAAGCGATTCTCGTCCTCCTTGCTTGCTTTTTCTCAGAAAGAGCCGTGGTGTGCGTTTTCTCCGGAAAACGCGTTTTTTGGCCGAAAACGTGTACGTTTGCACTTCCCCGCCACAGGGAAGCTGCTAGCCGGGAATTCTCTGCCTGGTTCTACCCGCTGCCCGGAACGCTACGCAGGGCAAAAGCGATTCTCGTCCTCCGTGCTTGCTTTTTCTCAGAAAGAGCCGTGGTGTGCGTTTTCGCCGGAAAACGCGTTTTCGGCCGAAAACGTGTACGTTTGCACTTCCCCGCCACAGGGAAGCTGCTAGCCGGGAATTCTCTCCCTGGTTCTACCCGCTGCCCGGAACGCTACGCAGGGCAAAAGCGATTCTCGTCCTCCGTGCTTGCTTTTTCTCAGAAAGAGCCGTGGTGTGCGTTTTCGCCGGAAAACGCGTTTTCGGCCGAAAACGTGTACGTTTGCACTTCCCCTCTACAGGGAAGCGGCTAGCCGGGAATTCTCTGCCTGGTTCTACCCGCTGCCCGGAACGCTACGCAGGGCAAAAGCGATTCTCGTCCTCCGTGCTTGCTTTTTCTCAGAAAGAGCCGTGGTGTGCGTTTTCGCCGAAAACGCGTTTTCGGCCGAAAACGTGTACGTTTGCACTTCCCGGCCACAGGGAAGCTGCTAGCCGGGAATTCTCTGCCTGGTTCTACCCGCTGCCCGGAACGCTACGCAGGGCAAAAGCGATTCTCGTCCTCCGTGCTTGCTTTTTCTCAGAAAGAGCCGTTGTGTGCTTTTTCGCCGAAAACGCGTTTTTGGCCGAAAACGTGTACGTTTGCACTTCCCAGCCACAGGGAAGCTGCTAGCCGGGAATTCTCTGCCTGGTTCTACCCGCTGCCCGGAACGCTACGCAGGGCAAAAGCGATTCTCGTCCTCCGTGCTTGCTTTTTCTCAGAAAGAGCCGTGGTGTGCGTTTTCGCCGGAAAACGCGTTTTCGGCCGAAAACGTGTACGTTTGCACTTCCCCGCCACAGGGAAGCTGCTAGCCGGGAATTCTCTGCCTGGTTCTACCCGCTGCCCGGAACGCTACGCAGGGCAAAAGCGATTCTCGTCCTCCGTGCTTGCTTTTTCTCAGAAAGAGCCGTGGTGTGCGTTTTCTCCGGAAAACGCGTTTTCGGCCGAAAACGTGTACGTTTGCACTTCCCCGCCACAGGGAAGCTGCTAGCCGGGAATTCTCTGCCTGGTTCTACCCGCTGCCCGGAACGCTACGCAGGGCAAAAGCGATTCTCGTCCTCCGTGCTTGCTTTTTCTCAGAAAGAGCCGTGGTGTGCGTTTTCGCCGGAAAACGCGTTTTCGGCCGAAAACGTGTACGTTTGCACTTCCCCGCCACAGGGAAGCTGCTAGCCGGGAATTCTCTGCCTGGTTCTACCCGCTGCCCGGAACGCTACGCAGGGCAAAAGCGATTCTCGTCCTCCGTGCTTGCTTTTTCTCAGAAAGAGCCGTGGTGTGCGTTTTCGCCGGAAAACGCGTTTTCGGCCGAAAACGTGTACGTTTGCACTTCCCCGCTACAGGGAAGCGGCTAGCCGGGAATTCTCTGCCTGGTTCTACCCGCTGCCCGGAACGCTACGCAGGGCAAAAGCGATTCTCGTCCTCCGTGCTTGCTTTTTCTCAGAAAGAGCCGTGGTGTGCGTTTTCGCCAAAAACGCGTTTTCGGCCGAAAACGTGTACGTTTGCACTTCCCCGCCACAGGGAAGCTGCTAGCCGGGAATTCTCTGCCTGGTTCTACCCGCTGCCCGTTACGCTACGCAGGGCAAAAGCGATTCTCGTCCTCCGTGCTTGCTTTTTCTCAGAAAGAGCCGTGGTGTGCGTTTTCGCCGGAAAACGCGTTTTCGGCCGAAAACGTGTACGTTTGCACTTCCCCGCCACAGGGAAGCTGCTAGCCGGGAATTCTCTGCCTGGTTCTACCCGCTGCCCGGAACGCTACGCAGGGCAAAAGCGATTCTCGTCCTCCGTGCTTGCTTTTTCTCAGAAAGAGGCGTGGTGTGCGTTCTCGCCGGAAAAGGCGTTTTCGGCCGAAAACGTGTACGTTTGCACTTCCCCGCCACAGGGAAGCTGCTAGCCGTGAATTCTCTGCCTGGTTCTACCCGCTGCCCGGAACGCTACGCAGGGCAAAAGCGATTCTCGTCCTCCGTGCTTGCTTTTTCTCAGAAAGAGCCGTGGTGTGCGTTTTCGCCGAAAACGCGTTTTCGGCCGAAAACGTGTACGTTTGCACTTCCCAGCCACAGGGAAGCTGCTAGCCGGGAATTCTCTGCCTGGTTCTACCCGCTGCCCGGAACGCTAGGCAGGGCAAAAGCGATTCTCGTCCTCCGTGCTTGCTTTTTCTCAGAAAGAGCCGTGGTGTGCGTTTTCGCCGGAAAACGCGTTTTCGGCCGAAAACGTGTACGTTTGCACTTCCCAGCCACAGGGAAGCTGCTAGCCGGGAATTCTCTGCCTGGTTCTACCCGCTGCCCGGAACGCTACGCAGGGCAAAAGCGATTCTCGTCCTCCGTGCTTGCTTTTTCTCAGAAAGAGCCGTGGTGTGCGTTTTCCCCGGAAAACGCGTTTTCGGCCGAAAACGTGTACGTTTGCACTTCCCGGCCACAGGGAAGCTGCTAGCCGGGAATTCTCTGCCTGGTTGTACCCGCTGCCCGGAACGCTACGCAGGGCAAAAGCGATTCTCGTCCTCCGTGCTTGCTTTTTCTCAGAAAGAGCCGTTGTGTGCTTTTTCGCCGAAAACGCGTTTTTGGCCGAAAACGTGTACGTTTGCACTTCCCAGCCACAGGGAAGCTGCTAGCCGGGAATTCTCTGCCTGGTTCTACCCGCTGCCCGGAACGCTACGCAGGGCAAAAGCGATTCTCGTCCTCCGTGCTTGCTTTTTCTCAGAAAGAGCCGTGGTGTGCGTTTTCGCCGGAAAACGCGTTTTCGGCCGAAAACGTGTACGTTTGCACTTCCCCGCCACAGGGAAGCTGCTAGCCGGGAATTCTCTGCCTGGTTCTACCCGCTGCCCAGAACGCTACGCAGGGCAAAAGCGATTCTCGTCCTCCGTGCTTGCTTTTTCTCAGAAAGAGCCGTGGTGTGCGTTTTCGCCGGAAAACGCGTTTTCGGCCGAAAACGTGTACGTTTGCACTTCCCCGCCACAGGGAAGCTGCTAGCCGGGAATTCTCTGCCTGGTTCTACCCGCTGCCCGGAACGCTACGCAGGGCAAAAGCGATTCTCGTCCTCCGTGCTTGCTTTTTCTCAGAAAGAGCCGTGGTGTGCGTTTTCGCCGAAAACGCGTTTTCGGCCGAAAACGTGTACGTTTGCACTTCCCAGCCACAGGGAAGCTGCTAGCCGGGAATTCTCTGCCTGGTTCTACCCGCTGCCCGGAACGCTACGCAGGGCAAAAGCGATTCTCGTCCTCCGTGCTTGCTTTTAATCAGAAAGAGCCGTGGTGTGCGTTTTCGCCGGAAAACGCGTTTTCGGCCGAAAACGTGTACGTTTGCACTTCCCCGCCACAGGGAAGCTGCTAGCCGGGAATTCTCTGCCTGGTTCTACCCGCTGCCCGGAACGCTACGCAGGGCAAAAGCGATTCTCGTCCTCCGTGCTTGCTTTTTCTCAGAAAGAGCCGTGGTGTGCGTTTTCGCCGGAAAACGCGTTTTCGGCCGAAAACGTGTACGTTTGCACTTCCCCGCCACAGGGAAGCTGCTAGCCGGGAATTCTCTGCCTGGTTCTACCCGCTGCCCGGAACGCTACGCAGGGCAAAAGCGATTCTCGTCCTCCGTGCTTGCTTTTTCTCAGAAAGAGCCGTGGTGTGCGTTTTCGCCGGAAAACGCGTTTTCGGCCGAAAACGTGTACGTTTGCACTTCCCCGCCACAGGGAAGCTGCTAGCCGGGAATTCTCTGCCTGGTTCTACCCGCTGCCCGGAACGCTACGCAGGGCAAAAGCGATTCTCGTCCTCCGTGCTTGCTTTTTCTCAGAAAGAGCCGTGGTGTGCGTTTTCGCCGGAAAACGCGTTTTCGGCCGAAAACGTGTACGTTTGCACTTCCCCGCTACAGGGAAGCGGCTAGCCGGGAATTCTCTGCCTGGTTCTACCCGCTGCCCGGAACGCTACGCAGGGCAAAAGCGATTCTCGTCCTCCGTGCTTGCTTTTTCTCAGAAAGAGCCGTGGTGTGCGTTTTCGCCAAAAACGCGTTTTCGGCCGAAAACGTGTACGTTTGCACTTCCCCGCCACAGGGAAGCTGCTAGCCGGGAATTCTCTGCCTGGTTCTACCCGCTGCCCGTTACGCTACGCAGGGCAAAAGCGATTCTCGTCCTCCGTGCTTGCTTTTTCTCAGAAAGAGCCGTGGTGTGCGTTTTCGCCGGAAAACGCGTTTTCGGCCGAAAACGTGTACGTTTGCACTTCCCCGCCACAGGGAAGCTGCTAGCCGGGAATTCTCTGCCTGGTTCTACCCGCTGCCCGGAACGCTACGCAGGGCAAAAGCGATTCTCGTCCTCCGTGCTTGCTTTTTCTCAGAAAGAGGCGTGGTGTGCGTTCTCGCCGGAAAAGGCGTTTTCGGCCGAAAACGTGTACGTTTGCACTTCCCCGCCACAGGGAAGCTGCTAGCCGGGAATTCTCTGCCTGGTTCTACCCGCTGCCCGGAACGCTACGCAGGGCAAAAGCGATTCTCGTCCTCCGTGCTTGCTTTTTCTCAGAAAGAGCCGTGGTGTGCGTTTTCGCCGGAAAACGCGTTTTCGGCCGAAAACGTGTACGTTAGCACTTCCCAGCCACAGGGAAGCTGCTAGCCGGGAATTCTCTGCCTGGTTCTACCCGCTGCCCGGAACGCTACGCAGGGCAAAAGCGATTCTCGTCCTCCGTGCTTGCTTTTTCTCAGAAAGAGCCGTGGTGTGCGTTTTCGCCGGAAAACGCGTTTTCGGCCGAAAACGTGTACGTTTGCACTTCCCCGCCACAGGGAAGGTGATAGCCGTGAATTCTCTGCCTGGTTCTACCCGCTGCCCGGAACGCTACGCAGGGCAAAAGCGATTCTCGTCCTCCGTGCTTGCTTTTTCTCAGAAAGAGCCGTGGTGTGCGTTTTCGCCGAAAACACGTTTTTGGCAGAAAACCTGTACGTTTGCACTTCCCAGCCACAGGGAAGGTGCTAGCCGGGAATTCTCTGCCTGGTTCTACCCGCTGCCCGGAACGCTACGCAGGGCAAAAGCGATTCTCGTCCTCCGTGCTTGCTTTTTCTCAGAAAGAGCCGTTGTGTGCTTTTTCGCCGAAAACGCGTTTTCGGCCGAAAACGTGTACGTTTGCACTTCCCCGCCACAGGGAAGCTGCTAGCCGGGAATTCTCTGCCTGGTTCTACCCGCTGCCCGGAACGCTACGCAGGGCAAAAGCGATTCTCGTCCTCCGTGCTTGCTTTTTCTCAGAAAGAGCCGTGGTGTGCGTTTTCGCCGGAAAACGCGTTTTCGGCCGAAAACGTGTACGTTTGCACTTCCCCGCCACAGGGAAGCTGCTAGCCGGGAATTCTCTGCCTGGTTCTACCCGCTGCCCGGAACGCTACGCAGGGCAAAAGCGATTCTCGTCCTCCGTGCTTGCTTTTTCTCAGAAAGAGCCGTCGTGTGCGTTTTCGCCGGAAAATGCGTTTTCGGCCGAAAACGTGTACGTTTGCACTTCCCAGCCACAGGGAAGCTGCTAGCCGGGAATTCTCTGCCTGGTTCTACCCGCTGCCCGGAACGCTACGCAGGGCAAAAGCGATTCTTGTCCTCCGTGCTTGCTTTTTCTCAGAAAGAGCCGTGGTGTGCGTTTTCGCCGGAAAACGCGTTTTCGGCCGAAAACGTGTACGTTTGCACTTCCCCGCCACAGGGAAGCTGCTAGCCGGGAATTCTCTGCCTGGTTCTACCCGCTGCCCGGAACGCTACGCAGGGCAAAAGCGATTCTCGTCCTCCGTGCTTGCTTTTTCTCAGAAAGAGCCGTGGTGTGCGTTTTCTCCGGAAAACGCGTTTTTTGGCCGAAAACGTGTACGTTTGCACTTCCCCGCCACAGGGAAGCTGCTAGCCGGGAATTCTCTGCCTGGTTCTACCCGCTGCCCGGAACGCTACGCAGGGCAAAAGCGATTCTCGTCCTCCGTGCTTGCTTTTTCTCAGAAAGAGCCGTGGTGTGCGTTTTCGCCGGAAAACGCGTTTTCGGCCGAAAACGTGTACGTTTGCACTTCCCCGCCACAGGGAAGCTGCTAGCCGGGAATTCTCTGCCTGGTTCTACCCGCTGCCCGGAACGCTACGCAGGGCAAAAGCGATTCTCGTCCTCCGTGCTTGCTTTTTCTCAGAAAGAGCCGTGGTGTGCGTTTTCGCCGGAAAACGCGTTTTCGGCCGAAAACGTGTACGTTTGCACTTCCCCGCCACAGGGAAGCTGCTAGCCGGGAATTCTCTGCCTGGTTCTACCCGCTGCCCGGAACGCTACGCAGGGCAAAAGCGATTCTCGTCCTCCGTGCTTGCTTTTTCTCAGAAAGAGCCGTGGTGTGCGTTTTCGCCGAAAACGCGTTTTTGGCAGAAAACGTGTACGTTTGCACTTCCCAGCCACAGGGAAGCTGCTAGCCGGGAATTCTCTGCCTGGTTCTACCCGCTGCCCGGAACGCTAGGCAGGGCAAAAGCGATTCTCGTCCTCCGTGCTTGCTTTTTCTCAGAAAGAGCCGTGGTGTGCGTTTTCGCCGGAAAACGCGTTTTCGGCCGAAAACGTGTACGTTTGCACTTCCCCGCCACAGGGAAGCTGCTAGCCGGGAATTCTCTGCCTGGTTCTACCCGCTGCCCGGAACGCTACGCAGGGCAAAAGCGATTCTCGTCCTCCGTGCTTGCTTTTTCTCAGAAAGAGCCGTGGTGTGCGTTTTCCCCGGAAAACGCGTTTTCGGCCGAAAACGTGTACGTTTGCACTTCCCCGCCACAGGGAAGCTGCTAGCCGGGAATTCTCTGCCTGGTTCTACCCGCTGCCCGGAACGCTACGCAGGGCAAAAGCGATTCTCGTCCTCCGTGCTTGCTTTTTCTCAGAAAGAGCCGTGGTGTGCGTTTTCGCCGAAAACGCGTTTTCGGCCGAAAACGTGTACGTTTGCACTTCCCCGCCACAGGGAAGCTGCTAGCCGGGAATTCTCTGCCTGGTTCTACCCGCTGCCCGGAACGCTACGCAGGGCAAAAGCGATTCTCGTCCTCCGTGCTTGCTTTTTCTCAGAAAGAGCCGTTGTGTGCTTTTTCGCCGAAAACGCGTTTTTGGCCGAAAACGTGTACGTTTGCACTTCCCAGCCACAGGGAAGCTGCTAGCCGGGAATTCTCTGCCTGGTTCTACCCGCTGCCCGGAACGCTACGCAGGGCAAAAGCGATTCTCGTCCTCCGTGCTTGCTTTTTCTCAGAAAGAGCCGTGGTGTGCGTTTTCGCCGGAAAACGCGTTTTCGGCCGAAAACGTGTACGTTTGCACTTCCCCGCCACAGGGAAGCTGCTAGCCGGGAATTCTCTGCCTGGTTCTACCCGCTGCCCGGAACGCTACGCAGGGCAAAAGCGATTCTCGTCCTCCGTGCTTGCTTTTTCTCAGAAAGAGCCGTGGTGTGCGTTTTCGCCGGAAAACGCGTTTTCGGCCGAAAACGTGTACGTTTGCACTTCCCGGCCACAGGGAAGCTGCTAGCCGGGAATTCTCTGCCTGGTTCTACCCGCTGCCCGGAACGCTACGCAGGGCAAGAGCGATTCTCGTCCTCCGTGCTTGCTTTTTCTCAGAAAGAGCCGTTGTGTGCTTTTTCGCCGAAAACGCGTTTTTGGCCGAAAACGTGTACGTTTGCACTTCCCAGCCACAGGGAAGCTGCTAGCCGGGAATTCTCTGCCTGGTTCTACCCGCTGCCCGGAACGCTAGGCAGGGCAAAAGCGATTCTCGTCCTCCGTGCTTGCTTTTTCTCAGAAAGAGCCGTGGTGTGCGTTTTCGCCGGAAAACGCGTTTTCGGCCGAAAACGTGTACGTTTGCACTTCCCCGCCACAGGGAAGCTGCTAGCCGGGAATTCTCTGCCTGGTTCTACCCGCTGCCCGGAACGCTACGCAGGGCAAAAGCGATTCTCGTCCTCCGTGCTTGCTTTTTCTCAGAAAGAGCCGTGGTGTGCGTTTTCCCCGGAAAACGCGTTTTCGGCCGAAAACGTGTACGTTTGCACTTCCCCGCCACAGGGAAGCTGCTAGCCGGGAATTCTCTGCCTGGTTCTACCCGCTGCCCGGAACGCTACGCAGGGCAAAAGCGATTCTCGTCCTCCGTGCTTGCTTTTTCTCAGAAAGAGCCGTGGTGTGCGTTTTCGCCGAAAACGCGTTTTCGGCCGAAAACGTGTACGTTTGCACTTCCCCGCCACAGGGAAGCTGCTAGCCGGGAATTCTCTGCCTGGTTCTACCCGCTGCCCGGAACGCTACGCAGGGCAAAAGCGATTCTCGTCCTCCGTGCTTGCTTTTTCTCAGAAAGAGCCGTTGTGTGCTTTTTCGCCGAAAACGCGTTTTTGGCCGAAAACGTGTACGTTTGCACTTCCCAGCCACAGGGAAGCTGCTAGCCGGGAATTCTCTGCCTGGTTCTACCCGCTGCCCGGAACGCTACGCAGGGCAAAAGCGATTCTCGTCCTCCGTGCTTGCTTTTTCTCAGAAAGAGCCGTGGTGTGCGTTTTCGCCGGAAAACGCGTTTTCGGCCGAAAACGTGTACGTTTGCACTTCCCCGCCACAGGGAAGCTGCTAGCCGGGAATTCTCTGCCTGGTTCTACCCGCTGCCCGGAACGCTACGCAGGGCAAAAGCGATTCTCGTCCTCCGTGCTTGCTTTTTCTCAGAAAGAGCCGTGGTGTGCGTTTTCGCCGGAAAACGCGTTTTCGGCCGAAAACGTGTACGTTTGCACTTCCCGGCCACAGGGAAGCTGCTAGCCGGGAATTCTCTGCCTGGTTCTACCCGCTGCCCGGAACGCTACGCAGGGCAAGAGCGATTCTCGTCCTCCGTGCTTGCTTTTTCTCAGAAAGAGCCGTTGTGTGCTTTTTCGCCGAAAACGCGTTTTTGGCCGAAAACGTGTACGTTTGCACTTCCCAGCCACAGGGAAGCTGCTAGCCGGGAATTCTCTGCCTGGTTCTACCCGCTGCCCGGAACGCTAGGCAGGGCAAAAGCGATTCTCGTCCTCCGTGCTTGCTTTTTCTCAGAAAGAGCCGTGGTGTGCGTTTTCGCCGGAAAACGCGTTTTCGGCCGAAAACGTGTACGTTTGCACTTCCCCGCCACAGGGAAGCTGCTAGCCGGGAATTCTCTGCCTGGTTCTACCCGCTGCCCGGAACGCTACGCAGGGCAAAAGCGATTCTCGTCCTCCGTGCTTGCTTTTTCTCAGAAAGAGCCGTGGTGTGCGTTTTCCCCGGAAAACGCGTTTTCGGCCGAAAACGTGTACGTTTGCACTTCCCCGCCACAGGGAAGCTGCTAGCCGGGAATTCTCTGCCTGGTTCTACCCGCTGCCCGGAACGCTACGCAGGGCAAAAGCGATTCTCGTCCTCCGTGCTTGCTTTTTCTCAGAAAGAGCCGTGGTGTGCGTTTTCGCCGAAAACGCGTTTTCGGCCGAAAACGTGTACGTTTGCACTTCCCCGCCACAGGGAAGCTGCTAGCCGGGAATTCTCTGCCTGGTTCTACCCGCTGCCCGGAACGCTACGCAGGGCAAAAGCGATTCTCGTCCTCCGTGCTTGCTTTTTCTCAGAAAGAGCCGTTGTGTGCTTTTTCGCCGAAAACGCGTTTTTGGCCGAAAACGTGTACGTTTGCACTTCCCAGCCACAGGGAAGCTGCTAGCCGGGAATTCTCTGCCTGGTTCTACCCGCTGCCCGGAACGCTACGCAGGGCAAAAGCGATTCTCGTCCTCCGTGCTTGCTTTTTCTCAGAAAGAGCCGTGGTGTGCGTTTTCGCCGGAAAACGCGTTTTCGGCCGAAAACGTGTACGTTTGCACTTCCCCGCCACAGGGAAGCTGCTAGCCGGGAATTCTCTGCCTGGTTCTACCCGCTGCCCGGAACGCTACGCAGGGCAAAAGCGATTCTCGTCCTCCGTGCTTGCTTTTTCTCAGAAAGAGCCGTTGTGTGCTTTTTCGCCGAAAACGCGTTTTTGGCCGAAAACGTGTACGTTTGCACTTCCCAGCCACAGGAAAGCTGCTAGCCGGGAATTCTCTGCCTGGTTCTACCCGCTGCCCGGAACGCTACGCAGGGCAAAAGCGATTCTCGTCCTCCGTGCTTGCTTTTTCTCAGAAAGAGCCGTTGTGTGCTTTTTCGCCGAAAACGCGTTTTTTGGCCGAAAACGTGTACGTTTGCACTTCCCGGCCACAGGGAAGCTGCTAGCCGGGAATTCTCTGCCTGGTTCTACCCGCTGCCCGGAACGCTACGCAGGGCAAAAGCGATTCTCGTCCTCCGTGCTTGCTTTTTCTCAGAAAGAGCCGTGGTGTGCGTTTTCGCCGGAAAACGCGTTTTCGGCCGAAAACATGTACGTTTGCACTTCCCCGCCACAGGGAAGCTGCTAGCCGGGAATTCTCTGCCTGGTTCTACCCGCTGCCCGGAACGCTACGCAGGGCAAAAGCGATTCTCGTCCTCCGTGCTTGCTTTTTCTCAGAAAGAGCCGTGGTGTGCGTTTTCGCCGAAAACGCGTTTTTTGGCCGAAAACGTGTACGTTTGCACTTCCCGGCCACAGGGAAGCTGCTAGCCGGGAATTCTCTGCCTGGTTCTACCCGCTGCCCGGAACGCTACGCAGGGCAAAAGCGGTTCTCGTCCTCCGTGCTTGCTTTTTCTCAGAAAGAGCCGTGGTGTGCGTTTTCGCCGGAAAACGCGTTTTCGGCCGAAAACGTGTACGTTTGCACTTCCCCGCCACAGGGAAGCTGCTAGCCGGGAATTCTCTGCCTGGTTCTACCCGCTGCCCGGAAGGCTACGCATGGCAAAAGCGATTCTCGTCCTCCGTGCTTGCTTTGTCTCAGCAAGAGCCGTGGTGTGCTTTTTCGCCATAAACGCGTTTTTGGACGAAAACGTGTACGTTTGCACTTCCCAGCCACAGGGAAGCTGCTAGCCGGGAATTCTCTGCCTGGTTCTACCCGCTGCCCGGAACGCTACGCAGGGCAAAAGCGATTCTCGTCCTCCGTGCTTGCTTTTTCTCAGAAAGAGCCGTGGTGTGCTTTTTCGCCGGAAAACGCGTTTTCGGCCGAAAACGTGTACGTTTGCACTTCCCCGCCACAGGGAAGCTGCTAGCCGGGAATTCTCTGCCTGGTTCTACCCGCTGCCCGGAACGCTACGCAGGGCAAAAGCGATTCTCGTCCTCCGTGCTTGCTTTTTCTCAGAAAGAGCCGTGGTGTGCGTTTTCGCCGGAAAACGCGTTTTCGGCCGAAAACGTGTACGTTTGCACTTCCCCGCCACAGGGAAGCGGCTAGCCGGAAATTCTCTGCCTGGTTCTACCCGCTGCCCGGAACGCTACGCAGGGCAAAAGCGATTCTCGTCCTCCGTGCTTGCTTTTTCTCAGAAAGAGCCGTGGTGTGCGTTTTTGCCGAAAACGCGTTTTCGGCCGAAAACGTGTACGTTTGCACTTCCCAGCCACAGGGAAGCTGCTAGCCGGGAATTCTCTGCCTGGTTCTACCCGCTGCCCGGAACGCTACGCAGGGCAAAAGCGATTCTCGTCCTCCGTGCTTGCTTTTTCTCAGAAAGAGCCGTGGTGTGCGTTTTCGCCGGAAAACGAGTTTTCGGCCGAAAACGTGTACGTTTGCACTTCCCCGCCACAGGGAAGGTGCTAGCCGGGAATTCTCTGCCTGGTTCTACCCGCTGCCCGGAACGCTACGCAGGGCAACAGCGATTCTCGTCCTCCGTGCTTGCTTTTTCTCAGAAAGAGCCGTGGTGTGCGTTTTCGCCGGAAAACGCGTTTTCGGCCGAAAACGTGTACGTTTGCACTTCCCGGCCACAGGGAAGCTGCTAGCCGGGAATTCTCTGCCTGGTTCTACCCGCTGCCCGGAACGCTACGCAGGGCAAAAGCGATTCTCGTCCTCCGTGCTTGCTTTTTCTCAGAAAGAGCCGTGGTGTGCGTTTTCGCCGGAAAACGCGTTTTCGGCCGAAAACGTGTACGTTTGCACTTCCCCGCCACAGGGAAGCTGCTAGCCGGGAATTCTCTGCCTGGTTCTACCCGCTGCCCGGAACGCTACGCAGGGCAAAAGCGATTCTCGTCCTCCGTGCTTGCTTTTTCTCAGAAAGAGCCGTGGTGTGCGTTTTCCCCGGAAAACGCGTTTTCGGCCGAAAACGTGTACGTTTGCACTTCCCCGCCACAGGGAAGCTGCTAGCCGGGAATTCTCTGCCTGGTTCTACCCGCTGCCCGGAACGCTACGCAGGGCAAAAGCGATTCTCGTCCTCCGTGCTTGCTTTTTCTCAGAAAGAGCCGTTGTGTGCTTTTTCGCC
This sequence comes from Athene noctua, assembly GCF_965140245.1. Lineage (NCBI taxonomy): Eukaryota > Metazoa > Chordata > Aves > Strigiformes > Strigidae > Athene > Athene noctua. The sequence goes on along the minus strand of NW_027437655.1, from coordinate 5,595 downwards.
GAAAACGCGTTTTTGGCCGAAAACGTGTACGTTTGCACTTCCCAGCCACAGGAAAGCTGCTAGCCGGGAATTCTCTGCCTGGTTCTACCCGCTGCCCGGAACGCTACGCAGGGCAAAAGCGATTCTCGTCCTCCGTGCTTGCTTTTTCTCAGAAAGAGCCGTTGTGTGCTTTTTCGCCGAAAACGCGTTTTTTGGCCGAAAACGTGTACGTTTGCACTTCCCGGCCACAGGGAAGCTGCTAGCCGGGAATTCTCTGCCTGGTTCTACCCGCTGCCCGGAACGCTACGCAGGGCAAAAGCGATTCTCGTCCTCCGTGCTTGCTTTTTCTCAGAAAGAGCCGTGGTGTGCGTTTTCGCCGGAAAACGCGTTTTCGGCCGAAAACATGTACGTTTGCACTTCCCCGCCACAGGGAAGCTGCTAGCCGGGAATTCTCTGCCTGGTTCTACCCGCTGCCCGGAACGCTACGCAGGGCAAAAGCGATTCTCGTCCTCCGTGCTTGCTTTTTCTCAGAAAGAGCCGTGGTGTGCGTTTTCGCCGAAAACGCGTTTTTTGGCCGAAAACGTGTACGCTTGCACTTCCCGGCCACAGGGAAGCTGCTAGCCGGGAATTCTCTGCCTGGTTCTACCCGCTGCCCGGAACGCTACGCAGGGCAAAAGCGGTTCTCGTCCTCCGTGCTTGCTTTTTCTCAGAAAGAGCCGTGGTGTGCGTTTTCGCCGGAAAACGCGTTTTCGGCCGAAAACGTGTACGTTTGCACTTCCCCGCCACAGGGAAGCTGCTAGCCGGGAATTCTCTGCCTGGTTCTACCCGCTGCCCGGAAGGCTACGCATGGCAAAAGCGATTCTCGTCCTCCGTGCTTGCTTTGTCTCAGCAAGAGCCGTGGTGTGCTTTTTCGCCATAAACGCGTTTTTGGACGAAAACGTGTACGTTTGCACTTCCCAGCCACAGGGAAGCTGCTAGCCGGGAATTCTCTGCCTGGTTCTACCCGCTGCCCGGAACGCTACGCAGGGCAAAAGCGATTCTCGTCCTCCGTGCTTGCTTTTTCTCAGAAAGAGCCGTGGTGTGCTTTTTCGCCGGAAAACGCGTTTTCGGCCGAAAACGTGTACGTTTGCACTTCCCCGCCACAGGGAAGCTGCTAGCCGGGAATTCTCTGCCTGGTTCTACCCGCTGCCCGGAACGCTACGCAGGGCAAAAGCGATTCTCGTCCTCGTGCTTGCTTTTTCTCAGAAAGAGCCGTGATGTGCGTTTTCGCCGGAAAATGCGTTTTCGGCCGAAAACGTGTACGTTTGCACTTCCCCGCCACAGGGAAGCTGCTAGCCGGGAATTCTCTGCCTGGTTCTACCCGCTGCCCGGAACGCTACGCAGGGCAAAAGCGATTCTCGTCCTCCGTGCTTGCTTTTTCTCAGAAAGAGCCGTGGTGTGCGTTTTCGCCGGAAAACGCGTTTTCGGCCGAAAACGTGTACGTTTGCACTTCCCCGCCACAGGGAAGGTGATAGCCGTGAATTCTCTGCCTGGTTCTACCCGCTGCCCGGAACGCTACGCAGGGCAAAAGCGATTCTCGTCCTCCGTGCTTGCTTTTTCTCAGAAAGAGCCGTGGTGTGCGTTTTCCCCGGAAAACGCGTTTTCGGCCGAAAACGTGTACGTTTCCACTTCCCCGCCACAGGGAAGCTGCTAGCCGGGAATTCTCTGCCTGGTTCTACCCGCTGCCCGGAACGCTACGCAGGGCAAAAGCGATTCTCGTCCTCCTTGCTTGCTTTTTCTCAGAAAGAGCCGTGGTGTGCGTTTTCTCCGGAAAACGCGTTTTTTGGCCGAAAACGTGTACGTTTGCACTTCCCCGCCACAGGGAAGCTGCTAGCCGGGAATTCTCTGCCTGGTTCTACCCGCTGCCCGGAACGCTACGCAGGGCAAAAGCGATTCTCGTCCTCCGTGCTTGCTTTTTCTCAGAAAGAGCCGTGGTGTGCGTTTTCGCCGGAAAACGCGTTTTCGGCCGAAAACGTGTACGTTTGCACTTCCCCGCCACAGGGAAGCTGCTAGCCGGGAATTCTCTCCCTGGTTCTACCCGCTGCCCGGAACGCTACGCAGGGCAAAAGCGATTCTCGTCCTCCGTGCTTGCTTTTTCTCAGAAAGAGCCGTGGTGTGCGTTTTCGCCGGAAAACGCGTTTTCGGCCGAAAACGTGTACGTTTGCACTTCCCCTCTACAGGGAAGCGGCTAGCCGGGAATTCTCTGCCTGGTTCTACCCGCTGCCCGGAACGCTACGCAGGGCAAAAGCGATTCTCGTCCTCCGTGCTTGCTTTTTCTCAGAAAGAGCCGTGGTGTGCGTTTTCGCCGAAAACGCGTTTTCGGCCGAAAACGTGTACGTTTGCACTTCCCGGCCACAGGGAAGCTGCTAGCCGGGAATTCTCTGCCTGGTTCTACCCGCTGCCCGGAACGCTACGCAGGGCAAAAGCGATTCTCGTCCTCCGTGCTTGCTTTTTCTCAGAAAGAGCCGTTGTGTGCTTTTTCGCCGAAAACGCGTTTTTGGCCGAAAACGTGTACGTTTGCACTTCCCAGCCACAGGGAAGCTGCTAGCCGGGAATTCTCTGCCTGGTTCTACCCGCTGCCCGGAACGCTACGCAGGGCAAAAGCGATTCTCGTCCTCCGTGCTTGCTTTTTCTCAGAAAGAGCCGTGGTGTGCGTTTTCGCCGGAAAACGCGTTTTCGGCCGAAAACGTGTACGTTTGCACTTCCCCGCCACAGGGAAGCTGCTAGCCGGGAATTCTCTGCCTGGTTCTACCCGCTGCCCGGAACGCTACGCAGGGCAAAAGCGATTCTCGTCCTCCGTGCTTGCTTTTTCTCAGAAAGAGCCGTGGTGTGCGTTTTCGCCGGAAAACGCGTTTTCGGCCGAAAACGTGTACGTTTGCACTTCCCCGCCACAGGGAAGCTGCTAGCCGGGAATTCTCTGCCTGGTTCTACCCGCTGCCCGGAACGCTACGCAGGGCAAAAGCGATTCTCGTCCTCCGTGCTTGCTTTTTCTCAGAAAGAGCCGTGGTGTGCGTTTTCGCCGGAAAACGCGTTTTCGGCCGAAAACGTGTACGTTTGCACTTCCCCGCCACAGGGAAGCTGCTAGCCGGGAATTCTCTGCCTGGTTCTACCCGCTGCCCGGAACGCTACGCAGGGCAAAAGCGATTCTCGTCCTCCGTGCTTGCTTTTTCTCAGAAAGAGCCGTGGTGTGCGTTTTCGCCGGAAAACGCGTTTTCGGCCGAAAACGTGTACGTTTGCACTTCCCCGCTACAGGGAAGCGGCTAGCCGGGAATTCTCTGCCTGGTTCTACCCGCTGCCCGGAACGCTACGCAGGGCAAAAGCGATTCTCGTCCTCCGTGCTTGCTTTTTCTCAGAAAGAGCCGTGGTGTGCGTTTTCGCCAAAAACGCGTTTTCGGCCGAAAACGTGTACGTTTGCACTTCCCCGCCACAGGGAAGCTGCTAGCCGGGAATTCTCTGCCTGGTTCTACCCGCTGCCCGTTACGCTACGCAGGGCAAAAGCGATTCTCGTCCTCCGTGCTTGCTTTTTCTCAGAAAGAGCCGTGGTGTGCGTTTTCGCCGGAAAACGCGTTTTCGGCCGAAAACGTGTACGTTTGCACTTCCCCGCCACAGGGAAGCTGCTAGCCGGGAATTCTCTGCCTGGTTCTACCCGCTGCCCGGAACGCTACGCAGGGCAAAAGCGATTCTCGTCCTCCGTGCTTGCTTTTTCTCAGAAAGAGGCGTGGTGTGCGTTCTCGCCGGAAAAGGCGTTTTCGGCCGAAAACGTGTACGTTTGCACTTCCCCGCCACAGGGAAGCTGCTAGCCGTGAATTCTCTGCCTGGTTCTACCCGCTGCCCGGAACGCTACGCAGGGCAAAAGCGATTCTCGTCCTCCGTGCTTGCTTTTTCTCAGAAAGAGCCGTGGTGTGCGTTTTCGCCGAAAACGCGTTTTCGGCCGAAAACGTGTACGTTTGCACTTCCCAGCCACAGGGAAGCTGCTAGCCGGGAATTCTCTGCCTGGTTCTACCCGCTGCCCGGAACGCTAGGCAGGGCAAAAGCGATTCTCGTCCTCCGTGCTTGCTTTTTCTCAGAAAGAGCCGTGGTGTGCGTTTTCGCCGGAAAACGCGTTTTCGGCCGAAAACGTGTACGTTTGCACTTCCCCGCCACAGGGAAGCTGCTAGCCGGGAATTCTCTGCCTGGTTCTACCCGCTGCCCGGAACGCTACGCAGGGCAAAAGCGATTCTCGTCCTCCGTGCTTGCTTTTTCTCAGAAAGAGCCGTGGTGTGCGTTTTCCCCGGAAAACGCGTTTTCGGCCGAAAACGTGTACGTTTGCACTTCCCGGCCACAGGGAAGCTGCTAGCCGGGAATTCTCTGCCTGGTTGTACCCGCTGCCCGGAACGCTACGCAGGGCAAAAGCGATTCTCGTCCTCCGTGCTTGCTTTTTCTCAGAAAGAGCCGTTGTGTGCTTTTTCGCCGAAAACGCGTTTTTGGCCGAAAACGTGTACGTTTGCACTTCCCAGCCACAGGGAAGCTGCTAGCCGGGAATTCTCTGCCTGGTTCTACCCGCTGCCCGGAACGCTACGCAGGGCAAAAGCGATTCTCGTCCTCCGTGCTTGCTTTTTCTCAGAAAGAGCCGTGGTGTGCGTTTTCGCCGGAAAACGCGTTTTCGGCCGAAAACGTGTACGTTTGCACTTCCCCGCCACAGGGAAGCTGCTAGCCGGGAATTCTCTGCCTGGTTCTACCCGCTGCCCAGAACGCTACGCAGGGCAAAAGCGATTCTCGTCCTCCGTGCTTGCTTTTTCTCAGAAAGAGCCGTGGTGTGCGTTTTCGCCGGAAAACGCGTTTTCGGCCGAAAACGTGTACGTTTGCACTTCCCCGCCACAGGGAAGCTGCTAGCCGGGAATTCTCTGCCTGGTTCTACCCGCTGCCCGGAACGCTACGCAGGGCAAAAGCGATTCTCGTCCTCCGTGCTTGCTTTTTCTCAGAAAGAGCCGTGGTGTGCGTTTTCGCCGAAAACGCGTTTTCGGCCGAAAACGTGTACGTTTGCACTTCCCAGCCACAGGGAAGCTGCTAGCCGGGAATTCTCTGCCTGGTTCTACCCGCTGCCCGGAACGCTACGCAGGGCAAAAGCGATTCTCGTCCTCCGTGCTTGCTTTTTCTCAGAAAGAGCCGTGGTGTGCGTTTTCGCCGGAAAACGCGTTTTCGGCCGAAAACGTGTACGTTTGCACTTCCCCGCCACAGGGAAGCTGCTAGCCGGGAATTCTCTGCCTGGTTCTACCCGCTGCCCGGAACGCTACGCAGGGCAAAAGCGATTCTCGTCCTCCGTGCTTGCTTTTTCTCAGAAAGAGCCGTGGTGTGCGTTTTCGCCGGAAAACGCGTTTTCGGCCGAAAACGTGTACGTTTGCACTTCCCCGCCACAGGGAAGCTGCTAGCCGGGAATTCTCTGCCTGGTTCTACCCGCTGCCCGGAACGCTACGCAGGGCAAAAGCGATTCTCGTCCTCCGTGCTTGCTTTTTCTCAGAAAGAGCCGTGGTGTGCGTTTTCGCCGGAAAACGCGTTTTCGGCCGAAAACGTGTACGTTTGCACTTCCCCGCCACAGGG